>NW_027769704.1:0-295 GCF_054177405.1 Leptonychotes weddellii
TTTTTTTTTAAAGATCTTATTGACTTTATTCAATGATTCATGAACAGGGAAGCACCCCATCTACCAGGTAGAAAGGAGCTCTGGTAAATGATATTATAGATGAATAAAAATATATATGAACATCTACTAAAATTATAGAGTACTTGTATTCATTTCCAAAATCTAACATAGGAAAAAGAGGAATGACAATTTCAAAATAAAGCTTAGAGGAAGCAGAGCCTCATTACTGGACTCTTGTAATTCATGTAAGCATTATTTACATTTGTTTCAAATGCTCTGGGACACTAATAAATGA
>NW_027769705.1:0-295 GCF_054177405.1 Leptonychotes weddellii
AAAAAAAAAAAAAAAAAAAAAAGAACATAGAGGACTGGCTGGAAGAGAAAGAACTTCAGACTTGTCGATAAGCTCTGTGTGCGATTTGAGCAAAAGTTCCAGGGGATTGTGAGAAAATCACCTCCACACCTACCCCCTCTACTCTCTCTTTATCATGCACATATGCACACATTCCTCTCTTTCTCTCTCTAGTGTGGATTGAATGTGTGTCCCCCAAAATTCATAGGTTGAAATCCGAACCCTGGAAGGTGATGGCAGTAGGAGGTTGGGCCTTTGGGAAGTGATTAGGCTATGA
>NW_027769706.1:0-295 GCF_054177405.1 Leptonychotes weddellii
CAATTGTTCTGGAAGTGAGAAATAGTTAAAAGCAAAATAGAGTGCGAAGTACCTGGCATACTAAAAATGATGGAAATAGGGACTTTTACTATTTGTCTAGGCAGTTGTATAGGTAGACTATTACGAAGGATTCCTTCTCTCCAAAGAAAGTATTTCTACTTAATGAACTTTACATTCCAGTTCCACTTAGAAATATTGTTGTGCTTAATCTAACATGAAGCATATTTGAATCTAATGAATATGTATTCTGGATGATGGTGATTTTCCCTCCATTTGTACTGTTTCTAGGAGAAAA
>NW_027769707.1:0-295 GCF_054177405.1 Leptonychotes weddellii
TCTGTAGGGTGTAACATCACTTTGCATGCCATCAGGAGTACCAAGGCCAGCCTTTGGGGGACAAAAACAGAATCCAGCCTGCTGGGTTTTTTTGTGTTTTTTTTTTAAGATTTTATTTATTTTTATTTGAGAGAGAGAGAATGAGAGAGAGGGAGTACATGAGAGGGGGGAGGGTCAGAGGGAGAAGCAGACTCCCTGCCGAGCAGGGAGCCCGATGCGGGACTCGATCCAGGGACTCCAGGATCATGACCTGAGCCGAAGGCAGTGGCTTAACCGACTGAGCCACCCAGGCGCC
>NW_027769708.1:0-295 GCF_054177405.1 Leptonychotes weddellii
ATGATAGATGGATAGATAGAGAAGATGTACAGAGGGTGCATGAATAAAAAGATGGAAGACTGGGTGATGAATGGATGAACAAAAAAAGGAGGGAGAGATGAATAGGTGATGATGGTGTCTACTTAGGAATTGCTACTTAAATGAACTAACAATCCCACACTTGAAGATTCTAGTCCCAAGTTTTCATTTCTCCTCTAAAAGATCACATTTACCTTTTATTTATTTTTTTTAAGATCTTATTTATTTGACAGAGAGAGACAGCGAGAGAGGGAACACAAGCCTGGGGAGTGGGAGA
>NW_027769709.1:0-295 GCF_054177405.1 Leptonychotes weddellii
AATAAATAAAAGCTTTAAAAAAAAAAAAAGAAATATAAAGCACAATGATTTATCACAAAGGAAACGTCCACCAAACCACATTCAGGTCAGTAAATAGAACACTGCCCACACACCCCAGAAGTCTGGCTCCTTCCCCTTCACATCTTAACTGTGTGGGGTTAGCTTGACTTCTGTGGTAATCTCGTTCTTCTGACATCTTAAAATAAGGTAATTTAGGTTTTTTTATTATTTTATTTATTTTTAAAAAGATTTTATTTAGTTAGTTGAGAGAGAGAGAGAGAGCAAGCATGAGTGG
>NW_027769710.1:0-295 GCF_054177405.1 Leptonychotes weddellii
GCCCTGCCTCCCCAGACAAGGTCCCTCATTGCCAAGGGCAGGAGCAGAAGGGGAGGGGGGTGCAGGCCCCAGGATAGGCTCTTGAATCCCTGGAGTTCTTTGCCGGGCCTGCCCTGCCTCCCTGTCACAGGCAAGTCACCTTTTGGCCAGAACACTGCACCCGGCAGCTGGCTCTGGGCCACGTTGTGGCCCCTACCGCTGCCCTCCTTGCCTGCCCTGAGCTCAGGGCCTAGGCAGGCCCCTGATCCCGCTGTCTCCCTGCCTCCCCTCCTCCCCCTGCCCCTCTTCTGTGCTC
>NW_027769711.1:0-295 GCF_054177405.1 Leptonychotes weddellii
GGGAATACTCGGGGAACACACAGAGGTAGAGGTTAACAAAGAGCCAGGGAAAACAGATTTTCTACATTAATTTTGGGTATGCTATGCAATATAGACAACCTCATCATATTGTTTTTACTGAATATAAAAAGACCTTAAAAAACACATAAAGCTAGTATTTCATATTCCACAGATAATTCAGATTTTTATTGAATTTCTCACTTTCTATACATATTGTTCAAAGTTGAGGTCATATTTGATTTTGTATGTTGCTTTTAATATATACAGATATTTTCTGTGTTAACAAAATAAGCGT
>NW_027769712.1:0-295 GCF_054177405.1 Leptonychotes weddellii
GGGAATACTCGGGGAACACACAGAGGTAGAGGTTAACAAAGAGCCAGGGAAAACAGATTTTCTACATTAATTTTGGGTATGCTATGCAATATAGACAACCTCATCATATTGTTTTTACTGAATATAAAAAGACCTTAAAAAACACATAAAGCTAGTATTTCATATTCCACAGATAATTCAGATTTTTATTGAATTTCTCGCTTTCTATACATATTGTTCAAAGTTGAGGTCATATTTGATTTTGTATGTTGCTTTTAATATATACAGATATTTTCTGTGTTAACAAAATAAGCGT
>NW_027769713.1:0-295 GCF_054177405.1 Leptonychotes weddellii
TCTCTGAAGTGTCACTCTGGGCAGCAAATGGCAAAGTCACCATTTGGTTTTTTCTTTTCATTGCCTCAGCATTACAGAAGTAAGCTGTAGCAATGTGGCCTTGATAAAGAAAACCTGAACAAGCCCAGTCAGAAAGGGAAGAGGAGAAGCTCCACCCTTGATACTGCAGTCACTCCAGAGGCAGGTTCTATTCCAGCCCGGGGGGCTGCACCTGCCACCACAGGCCCTTTGTTCAGATGCCTGAGGCCTTCACCCCAGCCACCCACCCTCGCTGCCTCTTTAACTTTTACTGTCC
>NW_027769714.1:0-3849 GCF_054177405.1 Leptonychotes weddellii
ATACATTTGTCTATTTTATCTAACTTTTAAAATATATTGGCATAAAATTGTTCATAATAGTCACTTACTGTCCTTTTGCCATCTCTAAAATTTGTTGAAATTTTACTTTTCTCATTTCTGATAACTATATTTTGTGTCTTCTATATTTTTTTCCTGATCTGTTTGGCTAAAGTCTATGAATTTATTGATATTCTCAGTGACCCAGTTTTTGGTGTCATTAATTCTATTATTTTACTGTGTTCTATTATATTGATTTTCACTCTACTCTTTTTTTTTTTTCATTTTCTTACTTTAGGTTAAAATTGCCTTTTTTTTCACTTTCTTAAGGTGGATGCTGAAGTCATTGATTTAAGCTTCTCTCTTTTTTTTTTTAAGATTTTATTTATTTGCGAGAGAGAGAATGAGAGACAGAGAGCATGAGAGGGAGGAGGGTCAGACAGAGAAGCAGACTCCCTGCTGAGCAGGGAGCCTGATGTGGGACTCGATCCCAGGACTCCAGGATCATGACCTGAGCCGAAGGCAGTCGCTTAACCAACTGAGCTACCCAGGCGCCCTAAGCCCCTCTTTTTTAATACATGTTTACATTTATATGTTATTTTTTTAAAGATTTATTTATTTCAGAGAGAGAGAGAAAAGAGAGAGTGGGGTGGGGAGGAGCAGAGGGAGAGGGAGAGAGAAACTCAAGCAGACTCTGTGCTGAGCTCAGAGCCCAACACTGAGCTCAATCTCATGACCCATGAGCTCATGACCTGAGCTAAAACCAAGAGTCCACACCTAACCTACTGTGCCCCCAGGTGCCCCTTTACATTGATATGCTATTTAATAATATAAATACTTATATTAGGATATAAAATTTCCTAAAAATTACTTTAGTGACTTTTCCTAAATTCTAATGTGCAGTTTTCATTTTCATTCATTCTAAATATTTTCCAATTTTTTCTTTTTTATTTCTTATTTAACTCATGGGATATTTAGAAGTGAGTAATTTAGTTTCCAAATATTTGCTGATTTCCAGCTATAATTCTGCTATTAATTTCTATTTTAATTTCATTGTGTTTAGAGACCAATAGGTACTTTTTTTTTTTACCTTCATGCGTTTATATTATATTACTTGAATGCCTGAAAATTTCCTGGGACTTGTTTTATGGCCAATAATGTGGACCATCTTGGTAAATGATATGTGTAAACATGAAAAGAACAGGTAATCTGCTATTGTTTGGTGACATGTTCGAAAAATGTTAATTAGGTCATATTATTTGGAAGTGTTGTTCAAGTCTTCTATGCAATTAAGTTACCTGGAAATAGTTTGATCTTTTCAAGTTTTGCTTTTAATGTCTTTTTTTTTTTTTTTTTAAGCAGTACTGGAAAAAAGCTCAGACTGGGAAGAAACACTCTCCACTCCCCAGACAATTCCCTTCTGAGCTCTCCACCAAATAACTCAATTCATGAGTTTTTCCTATCTACCTAACAGGGATATGCACTATTTCTAGTCTTGGCAAGTGCCTAGCACTATTAATTCTAGTCTCTTCATGTGGTTCTTTCCTTGGCCTCCAGGAATGTCCCCACACATGCACACTAGTCCATATTCAGTTGAACCAGAACCTCTGGAAACCTTCAGAGTTCCTTCTCTGTCTACATTCTCCTCTCCAGCATTCACTCCTGCAAGCTATTCATTTGGGAATCCCTGTACTCTGATTTCTCTTTCCTGAACTCTGGGAGACCACCAGACTGGCCTGTGTTCCTACCCCTATACCCTGCAGCATAGAACCCCTCTCAAGGCAATAAGCTGGGGCAATGATAGGGCTGCTTTATTGTTTTCCTATCTCTCAATAATTATTGTGTTTAATTATATCACATCAAACATATTGGAAACCATAATTTTGTATATTTCATCTGTGTTTTGATGGTTTCATGCAGGAGTATAAATCTGGTTCTTATTAGTCCACCTTGTTTAAGAGTGGAAGCCCCATTTCTTTTTAATATGACATCATAATATAGCCAGAGAATATTATTTCAATGTCATAGCACTGTGATAATATTAGTATCTATAATATTTAAGGCACTTTACTCCAGTTCTCAATAAGTTAATCAAGGTGAACCTCTGGTCTACTAAGTATCTTAATCCCCCAAGGAAATAATTTCAATTCCATGCCACTGAGGAGCAAAATTTTAAGTGTCTTGAAATTAAAATGAATTCATCTTTCTCGTACTATTTGTAAGAATTTAGGAGAAAAAGTACAGGGTATTACAGTTTCTAATTTTTAACAGAAATGACATATGTAGGTAGAAAGCAAAATGAAAAAAACAAAAAGGGGAAAGGGTATGTTCACTTGAAAGTTTTCCCTAAATGCCATTATTTTAGATGGGATCTCAACCCTTGCAAAGTTCATGGAATATAGAGCCCTTAGGAATTTTATATTCCCACTGTAAAATAGAATACATGTCTTCTCTTTTACACCACTCAAAAAGATTTACACCACTAAAATCAAAAGGGTATACAAAGATAGACAGTCATATATTTAATCTTAAGTTTAACAACAACAAAATACAATATGTGGCAAAAGCTATAGTAATTTTTTTAAGTTTCCAATAATGAGTTCAAGATGTCGTAACCACATGGCGCTGAATCCGTGCAAATTCAATGCTGTCTGTAGGACAACAGGCTTGCACTTTCACAGTACGTTTTCCTTCCAAAGGTCTCAGAACACTGAGACTTTCTCCACCCTTCATAAGCCTCACCATGGAATGATTCACCATGGGTGGGAATGTGGATATCACCCATCACAAGCCCACCAATGTGGTCTTGGCAATCCGTTGAATCCACTGGCAAAATGGGACATAACACAAGGAATCTATCCCTATATATATATATATATATATATATAATTTTTTTTTTACTTCATAGGAACTGGTCTTGCTAAAACATTTTGCACTAATGTGAAAAGTCTTAAAAGTATATAAAATTTTTTTATGTTTTCTGTTTTATATAGATGTTTGTATTTGAAGCTTATCAGAAAATATCAGCAATAAAATGTACTTACTGAAAGTTAGAAGCATCCTCTAAGACCACCAAACCTAATTCACCCATATTTTAAGTTTTTAATCATATCTTAAATTTTGCCAAGCCAATTTATTATACATAAGAGGAAGTGTCACTTTCCTAATAACGCAAGAAAGAAGAATCACACACAAAAAAATACTGTTCTGAGCCTTACTCTTTGGCTGCAGCTTGAATAAGGTCAGTGAACAGTCCTTCATCTTGTCATTATCAACAACTCATATAACTGTGACAAAAACAGCATCTTTATATTCATTTAACTCACATCCAAAAAGTCAATTGCAACAGAACTGACTATAGCTAAGTATGTCTCATGTAGCAAAAAAAAAAAAAAAAAATGTAAAGTTTCAGATTGTTCTCTTGAATACTTTTTACAAATTTCTACAAAACTAACTTAGTGTATGATATTTATAGAGTGTGATATTAATGACTTTTTAAAGCATGAACAGAAAAAAAGAATTAACAACTGAGTATCTGTTTTGATTTTAAGGGGCTGATCAATAGCCTTCCTGTTTTTCCTCCCAAGAGTAAAAACAGACGAAAGGACACAAGAAATCAACAAGCATGTGGGGGTTTGGGAGGGTTACACTTATTACTAACAAAAAGTGAATCAGAAGAGATGGCTTAGATACATGGTCATAATTGAATTCCTAATACCATAGCCAACATATTTTTTATTTGAATGTAGCTGACACACAATGTTACATTGGTTTCAGGTGTACAACATAATGATTGAATTTCTTTATATGTTATGCTATGCTCACCAAAAGTGTAGCTACCATCTGTCACCA
>NW_027769715.1:0-295 GCF_054177405.1 Leptonychotes weddellii
AGCCTGATGCACATGGGGCTCCATCTCACGACCCTGAGATCATGACCTGAGCTGAGATCAAGAGTCAGATGTTTGAAGGTAAAGTCGCTAAAGTGAAGGGGACAATGATCAGATTTATGGTGTCCTGTTGACACTCGCATTAGCAGGAGGGCATGAATATCTGGACGTGGGAGGCCAGGTACTGTGGGGTTCCATTTGCATCTCAGATAAATTCATGCATTCATGCGAACGCAAGGTGAGCGGTTGCCGGGGGCTGGAAGATGGGGATGGGGAGTGACCACGTAATGGGTCTCCT
>NW_027769716.1:0-295 GCF_054177405.1 Leptonychotes weddellii
AAAAAAAATTATTTTGGAGATTTTTATACTATCTATTGGAATTTTTAGAATTTGTTCTGAGCAATGGTTATGTGGTCATTTGCATATAGAAAAGGCAATGTGAAGGAGAAAACCAATAATTTGGGTTTTTTTTTTCATTTTATGAAAATCTGTGAAACACCGTTAGCTTCATTAAAGAATTCAAGAGTTGAGATACTTGTTTATTGAGAAGTACTATTTAAGCCATGCCTTTTTATCTAAATATGTCGTGTTCAAATGTAGAAATCACTTTATGACTTACATTTTGTTCAGAGTG
>NW_027769717.1:0-295 GCF_054177405.1 Leptonychotes weddellii
TAGGAAGTACATACAGTTTCCACACACCCCCTTCATCATGTGGGGGTTTCCACTGGTATTAACATCGTACATTAGTGTAGTAGGTATATTATCATGGATGAACCAATATTGATACATGATTATTAACTAAAATCCATAGTTTACCTTAGGGTTTACCCTCGGTGTTTGACATTCTATGGATGTTGACAAATGTGTGATGTCATATATCCATCATTAAAGTGTCATACAGAATACTTTCACTGCCCTAAAAATCCCTGGTGCTCCACCTACCTGTCCATCCCTCCCCAGCCCCCTG
>NW_027769718.1:0-295 GCF_054177405.1 Leptonychotes weddellii
TCCATCATTGAAATTAGCCTAATTTGCTCTACTATTCAAATGTAGAGATAATATACGTTATTAAGTTCAAGTAGCTGTTTATAATAAATTCATAACTTGATATTTCTCTTATGGAAGAGATTGACAATATATAATCAATATCAAGCTATCTTTCTTAAGAAATGTTAAAGAGGGCGCCTGGGTGGCTCAGTCGGTTGGGTGACTGCCTTCGGCTCAGGTCATGATCCTGGAGTCCCTGGATCGAGTCCCGCATCGGGCTCCCTGCTCGGCAAGGAGTCTGCTTCGTCCTCTGACC
>NW_027769719.1:0-295 GCF_054177405.1 Leptonychotes weddellii
TCCATCATTGAAATTAGCCTAATTTGCTCTACTATTCAAATGTAGAGATAATATACGTTATTAAGTTCAAGTAGCTGTTTATAATAAATTCATAACTTGATATTTCTCTTATGGAAGAGATTGACAATATATAATCAATATCAAGCTATCTTTCTTAAGAAATGTTAAAGAGGGCGCCTGGGTGGCTCAGTCGGTTGGGCGACTGCCTTCGGCTCAGGTCATGATCCTGGAGTCCCTGGATCGAGTCCCGCGTCGGGCTCCCTGCTCGGCAAGGAGTCTGCTTCGTCCTCTGACC
>NW_027769720.1:0-295 GCF_054177405.1 Leptonychotes weddellii
GCCTGGGTGGCTCAGTTGGTTAAGCGACTGCCTTCGGCTCAGGTCATGATCCTGGAGTCCCGGGATCGAGTCCCGCATCGGACTCCCTGCTCGGCGGGGAGTCTGCTTCTCCCTCTGACCCTCCTCCCTCTCATGCTCTCTGTCTCTCATTCTCTCTGTCTCAAATAAATAAATAAAATCTTTAAAAAAAAAAAAAAAAGAGTCTCTTAAAAAAAATTAAAAAAAAAAAAAATAACATAAAATATCAGCACTAAATCTAAAAGATGTAAGTATTCAGAATAACCCTAAAAACCCA
>NW_027769721.1:0-295 GCF_054177405.1 Leptonychotes weddellii
TCTGTAGGGTGTAACATCACTTTGCATGCCATCAGGAGTACCAAGGCCAGCCTTTGGGGGACAAAAACAGAATCCAGCCTGCTGGGTTTTTTTGTGTTTTTTTTTTAAGATTTTATTTATTTTTATTTGAGAGAGAGAGAATGAGAGAGAGGGAGTACATGAGAGGGGGGAGGGTCAGAGGGAGAAGCAGACTCCCTGCTGAGCAGGGAGCCCGATGCGGGACTCGATCCAGGGACTCCAGGATCATGACCTGAGCCGAAGGCAGTGGCTTAACCGACTGAGCCACCCAGGCGCC
>NW_027769722.1:0-295 GCF_054177405.1 Leptonychotes weddellii
TATATTGTACACCTGAAACTAATATTACACTGCATGTTAACTACACTGGAATTAAAATTTAAAGAAAACAAGAAAAAATTTTAAAAAGAACTAGACATGTGTTAATGACCAAAATATGAGTTTAAAATATAAAACGATTAGGAGGAAAACATAAAGTTAAATCTTCATGACCTCAGATTTGGCAATAGAATTTTAGATATGATACCACAAGCAATAAAAGAAAAAATAGATAAGGTGAACCTCATGAAAATTTAAAACAATTATCATATGCTTTCACTTATTTGTGGAACATAAG
>NW_027769723.1:0-295 GCF_054177405.1 Leptonychotes weddellii
CAGGGACTGCAGTTCGTGTGTGCGTGACTCCGCTGCTTGGGGTTTCCACCCCAGGGGTTGCAGTTCACCGTTGGGACTCCAGCGCACCAGTTTCCATCTCGGAGGCTGCAGTTTGCGTGGGCGGGACGGTCACTCCGGGTTTCTGTCCGTGGGGCTGCGGTTCGCATGCGCGCAACCCCGCCAGTCTGGTTTTCCACACGGGGGGCTGCCCTAAAGTCCTTTCCCGAGGCTACCGGTCTGCGAGTCTGTGCCCCGTCTGCAGCGCGGAAGGCTGTCACTCACCGGTGGTGGCGGA
>NW_027769724.1:0-295 GCF_054177405.1 Leptonychotes weddellii
TTTTGACCCACTGGTTCCATAGGAGTGTGGTGTTTAGTTCCCATATTTGTGAATTTCCAAACTCCCTTCCAAATTAGAACGAATTTCCGATTTCATTCCATTGTGGTCGGAGAACATATTTTGTACAATTTCAATCTTTTTAAATGTACTGAGATTTGTTTTATGTGGTCTGTTAACATGCAGTCTGTCCTCGATCCCATTTACAATTGCATCCAAAACCATAAGATACCTAGGAATAAATCTAACCAAAGAGACAAAGGATCTGTACTCAGAAAACTATAAAATACTCATGAAA
>NW_027769725.1:0-3849 GCF_054177405.1 Leptonychotes weddellii
AAAAAAAAAACAACTAATGTTGTAATGTATGGTGATTAACATAACAATAACAATAAAATATTTTTAAAAAATCAGTTTTACCCTTCTCCTCTCATTTCTTTTCAATTCACTTTAAATAACAAAATTGTTTTATTATAAACATAAAAGCACTCTTAATTTTTTCACTGACTTTATTAACATTTTTGAGCAGTTATTATAGGTTAATCATTGTATTTGTTGCTAATAAAAATGAGAAGACGTGATCTTTAGGGTCTTATAATTCTGTATGTAGCTATGGGAATATCTAGTCTTGAAGTTATAACAGTGTACAATGTCTCCTTTTACCTGATATTAGTTCCTTCCTCTCTTCTACTTTCTTTCCTCAATGGGTAAGCAATCTGTTTACTCCTCTTCCTTCCATTTCCAAATAAAGTGGAACTTTTCCAGATTTAGTTAATAGCAAGACAGAAATTAAAAAATGATCTGGAAATATGGATTTTCTTTTCTTTTTAATATTTATTTATTTGAGAGAGAGAGCGAGTGAGTGTGGGAGGGAGAGGGAGAGAGAAGCTGAAGCTCAGAGCTGGACATGACCCCACAACCACGAGATCATGACCTGAGTTGAAACCAAGACTTGGACACTTAACCAATTGAGCCACCCAGGTGCCCCAATATGGTTTTTCTTTTAAATGAAATATGTCAATAAGCAAGGCATGTCCCTAAAGACCTGGTTTTCCTCTCAAATTTTATGATTAAAATTTCCATACTTTCCATATATGTTGGTGATGAAGGTAGCTAGAGCACTAACTCTTCAGCTTATTTTAGTAACTGCTATAATGGGGCATAATGGACATGATTAAAACATTTATTATTTCTAGTAAATATAAATTAAGTAAAACAAAATATAAATGTTTAGTGTAAGTTGTAATAAAAAAAGAGCACCCATTATAATACATTTACAATGTGCGAGGCACTGTGATAGAAGGTTTACATACATTACTTCTCTAGTTTCATGACAACTCTTAATATCCCCAATTTACCCCCAGGGAACCTGAGGCTGGTAGGTAAAGTTGTTCAAACCATGTGGCCCTAAGGGGCTGGCCCCAGATTATAACCCAAGTCTGACTCTAGAGCTCATACTCTTTCTTTTACCACGCCACGGTAACATTATGTAGTATATAAACTAACTGAATTTACATAGTGGTATTTATAAAAATACTACTTGAAGCAAGACTTAGATAGATATTAATAAGAAACAGACTTGTGAGTTTTCTTAAGTTTCAGTCATTCTAACTACTATGTAACTGTGATTATTCATTTGCCATTTTAGAAACAGTACATTTGCTTTAAGTTGCTTCGCTACTGTTATTAACTACATCCTGCCCTGACAAAAGTAACATTATAGCTATAACCTACCATTTTATTTATTTTAATTGTTTTATATAACCTACCATTTTATAGCAGTGGTTCTCAATAGAGGAGCAGGGGATGTATAACCCTCTTTAAATTAAATACGGGATCTTTAAAAAACAATGGTTCCCACACATTGCTTTCCCAGATTCTGACATACTAACATAAACGTGCTCACACAAGCAAATGTACATGCTTACTCAACTTAGATTCCAGCAAGCTTAGCAAGGTTTTGTTAAAATCTAGATAACTGGCACATGGGTGGTTTTGAAAAGCTAAGAAACTCTTCTGATATTCCTCTTCCCTGAGCATTCTTCTTGGATTTTATCCTGAGAATTATAAATTGCTTCTGTATCTCCACAAAAACTTTGGAAATATTTAACATGTCTTTAATAATATCATATGGTTGTTTGGATTCCAAAGCTTCCCTGATTGTGGGGGGAAAAAATCATTCAGAATTCAATAGCCTATCCTCTTACTGGTCTCACAGTGTTTGGTAATCAAAAAAATGTCCATCCACATTTACTGTTAATTTCACATGAATATTAACAACTTCAGACAGTCCCCTGGACTGCCCTTAGCAAGGTGGGCTTTTCTGTGGTCCAACCATCTCTGATCAGGTCACATGAATATCTCAAACTCTCTGGCTTATTTTTTATTTTTATTTTCCTTTCTTTGCAGATTACCTCTGTTATCTTATTTATTTCAGCTTGGTTGTAATAGGATTAGAAAACTTCAAATGTATGCTCTGGAGGAAGTTTTCTCCTTCACTAACTCTATTTTTATATTCAAGGTAGGGATGTAGTCAGACTCTTTATGGTGAAAGCCAAACCATGGGCCAAGTTCCTTTTTTCAAACAACTCACTTGCAGAGTAGCGCCATTTCCATGTTTCCTAGCTGAGTTAAAAATCTAGAGAGATGTTATTAGGTGAACTCACAGAGTTTTTCTGTGAACTGACAGTTTAAATAATGTCAAGACACTAATGACCTAAAACTGGCATGATTCCAGACTAATGTTAAATAAAAGGAAATTATGATAGATGCTATGGAAAATGTATGAACTGTGCAAAAATAATACTCATATATAAATGAATTCAAATAAATACTTCTCAAGAACTTATAGTTACAAAGCAGAAAGGAAGTTTACTTGATGCCCTTATATGATGGAGTGACCTCATAATATACTTAATATCCAGAGGTGACTGTGGAACTCAACTATTCCCCCCAAGATGAATTTGACCCCAAAGGCAGGAAGATTTTAATGCCCAAACTTTTGCAGATGGACATCCTTCTTGCTTTTTTTGAAGACAGATATTCTAAAATTTTAGGAGTCAAAAGAGCTGATGCAATAAAGTGTAGAAGGAAAAACATATAAATTAGTCTTTTTCAGTGATGTAGGTATTGTCAAGAGAAACTTTGACTAAATTGGATTTTGCCGTAAGTACTGCCTTAAATTTTTAAATCTCAGTTAGGATGAGATTCACATTGTATTAATGGTCCCTGAGTTGTGTGGTGGGGGTGTGTTTGTGAGGAGGAGATTTGGACCAATTAGATACACAGTTATCTTTCTCCTTCTCTATAATTTCTTATTTAAGTATAGTGAGATATACAGAACACTGTACATTAAAAAATATAGCTTGATAAATGTATAGCTTCATAAATTTTCACAAACTAAGTATACCAACAATCCACATCAAAAGTAGAATATTGGGGCACCTAGGGTTGGCTCAGTCGGTTGAGCTTCAGACTCTTGGTTTCTGCTCAGGTCATGATCTCAGGGTCCTGGATTGAACCCTGCATCAGGCTCTGCGCAGCGAGGAATATGCTTAAGGATTTCTCTCCCTCTGCCCCCTCCCCTGCATGCACACACATTCTCTCAATAAATAAACAAACAAACAAATAAATATTTTTAAAAAATAGAATATTGCTAGCCCACCTCACTCTCTTCCAGTCACTCTCCCCACTCCCTCAGGGTAACCACTGTGGCTGGCTTCTAACAGTAATGAATAACTTAGGCCAGTGGATTTCTGTAGTTTGTCTGGCTTCCCTCTCCAACATTAAGCTGAATGAGAGTGAAACTCATTCATATTGTTGCATGTGGATCTTTTGACAATCGTTGTAACATATTGTATCTGGTGACTATGCCACAATTTATTCATTTTACTGATGCTAGGCATGCAGTTTGTTTTCACCTTGAGCTATTTATAAAAATGGTATTTGAATATTCTAGTACATGACTTTTGTGGAACAGATGTACTCGTTTTGAGGGGAGCCTATACCTGGAAGTGAAATTTCTGCATAATAGGGTATGCTAATGTTCAGGTTTAGTAGGTAGTGGCATGCAGAGTTTTTTTTAACAATTTGTTGTATTAATATATAGTCCAACTTGAAGAATGAGAATTCTAATTCCCATATCCTCACAACACTACATATTATCCTACCTTCGTTTTTAATTATCTT
>NW_027769726.1:0-295 GCF_054177405.1 Leptonychotes weddellii
AGCCTGATGCACATGGGGCTCCATCTCACGACCCTGAGATCATGACCTGAGCTGAGATCAAGAGTCAGATGTTTGAAGGTAAAGTCGCTAAAGTGAAGGGGACAATGATCAGATTTATGGTGTCCTGTTGACACTCGCATTAGCAGGAGGGCATGAATATCTGGACGTGGGAGGCCAGGTACTGTGGGGTTCCATTTGCGTCTCAGATAAATTCATGCATTCATGCGAATGCAAGGTGAGCGGTTGCCGGGGGCTGGAAGATGGGGATGGGGAGTGACCACGTAATGGGTCTCCT
>NW_027769727.1:0-295 GCF_054177405.1 Leptonychotes weddellii
TTCCTCCGTGCCCTCCTAGCCGATGCAAAGCCGGACAGCGACAGCAATCCTGTCCGGGCAAGCCTGGAGCCCGAGCACACCGCTGGCCTTGAAACCTATCACTTGAGCTCTGGGGAGGATTTTGCAAGTAACAGTTAACCTTGATTGCTGCATGAAAAGGTCAATCAGGTGTCAGCGCTTCTACTGGCAGATTTACTTTTTTTTTTTTTTTAAGATTTTATTTATTTATTTATTTATTAGAGAGAGAGAATGAGAGAGAGAGCATGAGAGCGGGGAGGGTCAGAGGGAGAAGCAG
>NW_027769728.1:0-295 GCF_054177405.1 Leptonychotes weddellii
ATTAAGAATTCCTCATATCAGTGAGATCATACGATACATGTCTTTCTCTGTTTGACTTAGAGAAATCCTGGATTTTAATGTACGCCAGCTCTATGGCCCGGGGCAAATTCCACATATGCCCAGTACCTCAGTTTGCTCACGTGTAACATGGGATAATAGCAGCTCTCTCATAGAACTGCTGAGACCTTAAACTGAATGAGGTATGTAGCATGGAGGGAGCATCTATCTCCCAATAAAATAGTAAACACAGAGCCTGGCACGGAGTCCCTTTGATGACTGTACTTCTCTTACTTTA
>NW_027769729.1:0-295 GCF_054177405.1 Leptonychotes weddellii
ATGATAGATGGATAGATAGAGAAGATGTACAGAGGGTGCATGAATAAAAAGATGGAAGACTGGGTGATGAATGGATGAACAAAAAAAGGAGGGAGAGATGAATAGGTGATGATGGTGTCTACTTAGGAATTGCTACTTAAATGAACTAACAATCCCACACTTGAAGATTCTAGTCCCAAGTTTTCATTTCTCCTCTAAAGGATCACATTTACCTTTTATTTATTTTTTTTAAGATTTATTTATTTGACAGAGAGAGACACAGCGAGAGAGGGAACACAAGCCTGGGGAGTGGGAG
>NW_027769730.1:0-295 GCF_054177405.1 Leptonychotes weddellii
AGCCAAAAAAATAAATAAATAAGAAACATTCTTTTGAAATAATCTCAAACCTAGAGAAAGCTTCAGTAAAGCACAAAGAACTCTCCTATACTCTTACCCCAGATTGGTCAGCCGTGAGCATTTTGGCCACATTTGTTTTATCAGTCCCTCTCCCCCACACCCCCACGCGCTATTACTGCTTTTCTTTAAGCCTTTTTCAGAAAAAGTAAGAGTGAGTTGCAGACACCATGTCCCTTTATTCTAAAATGCATTTTCTGCGTAACTTAGCAGCAGAGTGATCACACTCAGGAAAGTG
>NW_027769731.1:0-295 GCF_054177405.1 Leptonychotes weddellii
CGGCATGTAGAATCACCTAGAACTCAGAAGTGTTAGAGGTGGGCCCCAGACATCAGCATCTGTTGTCAAGTTCCCAAGGTGATTGTAGTACACAGCAAGGTAGAACCACTGCTTCTAGCATTTCCGAAGGCTGTAACTACCACCCCAACCCCTGACCTCCACTCTTTCCCAATCCTTCTCTTCCCTATTCTCTCAATCTCTTCATTTTCTCCCCAAAGCCGAAGATGGGCTGGAAAGCTGGGGTGGGAGTGGGGTCATCCCAACTTCCCTTTCTCCCAAGAGCAAAGCTGGATGG
>NW_027769732.1:0-295 GCF_054177405.1 Leptonychotes weddellii
TCTCTGAAGTGTCACTCTGGGCAGCAAATGGCAAAGTCACCATTTGGTTTTTTCTTTTCATTGCCTCAGCATTACAGAAGTAAGCTGTAGCAATGTGGCCTTGATAAAGAAAACCTGAACAAGCCCAGTCAGAAAGGGAAGAGGAGAAGCTCCACCCTTGATACTGCAGTCACTCCAGAGGCAGGTTCTATTCCAGCCCAGGGGGCTGCACCTGCCACCACAGGCCCTTTGTTCAGATGCCTGAGGCCTTCACCCCAGCCACCCACCCTCGCTGCCTCTTTAACTTTTACTGTCC
>NW_027769733.1:0-295 GCF_054177405.1 Leptonychotes weddellii
ATGGGCTGTACAGGGCACACACCCACCCCTGCAGCCCGCCCTGGCCGTCAGCGTCGTTAGCGAGCAGAAAAAACATTTGCTGAGCAGCAACTGTGCGCCGGGCACCATTCTAAGTGCTTGTCGCCTTTTGAGGTAATCCTCGAAGTGAGTTAGCGATTGCTCCCATTTAACAGGTAAGGAAAACGAGGCACAGACAGGTTAAGTCCCTTGCTCACACTCGCTCGCACCGCTGGAGAGTGGCAGAGCCGGATGCGACACAGGCAGTCTGGTCCCGGAGCCCGGCCTGCCGTTATGC
>NW_027769734.1:0-295 GCF_054177405.1 Leptonychotes weddellii
GCCTGGGTGGCTCAGTTGGTTAAGCGACTGCCTTCGGCTCAGGTCATGATCCTGGAGTCCCGGGATCGAGTCCCGCATCGGACTCCCTGCTCGGCGGGGAGTCTGCTTCTCCCTCTGACCCTCCTCCCTCTCATGCTCTCTGTCTCTCATTCTCTCTGTCTCAAATAAATAAATAAAATCTTTAAAAAAAAAAAAAAAAAGAGTCTCTTAAAAAAATTAAAAAAAAAAATAATAACATAAAATATCAGCACTAAATCTAAAAGATGTAAGTATTCAGAATAACCCCAAAAACCCA
>NW_027769735.1:0-295 GCF_054177405.1 Leptonychotes weddellii
TCTTTACGATATATTTTAATATCTGACTATGGCACAATGCCAAGACTTGCATCAGTAATTCTACAAGGGGCAAAACACAGTGTGCAAGTTTCTTATTTATTTATTTATTTATTTATTTATTTATTATTATGTTATGTTAATCACCATACATTACATCATTAGTTTTTGATGCAGTGTTCCATGATTCATTGTTTGCGTATAACACCCAGTGCTCCATGCAGAATGCGCCCTCATCAATATCCATCACCAGGATAACCCATCCCCCACCCCCTCCCCTCTAGAACCCTCAGTTTGT
>NW_027769736.1:0-3849 GCF_054177405.1 Leptonychotes weddellii
ATTGAAAGCCCTAGCCAAAGCAATTAGACAAAAAGAAAGAAAGAAAGAAAAAGAAAAGATGAAATCCAAATAGGAAAACTGTCAGTATTTGCAAATGACATAATACTATATATAGAAGTCCCTAAAGATTCCACCAAAAAACTGTTAGAATAAACAAATTCAGTAAAGCTGCAGAATACAAAGTCAATATACAGAGACCGGTTGCATTTCTTTTTTTTCAAGATTTTATTTATTTATTTGACATAGAGAGAGAGACAGCACAAGCAGGGTGCGTAGGACAGGGAGAGGGAGAAGCACACTCCCCACTGAGCAGGGAGCCCAGTGTGGGTCTCGATCCCAGGACCCCGGGATCATAACCTGAGCCAAAGGCAGACGCTTAACTACTGACCCACCCAGGTGCCCCAACCTGTTGCATTTCTGTGTACCGATGACAAACCTTCACAAACAGAAAATAAGAAGGCAATGCCATTTACAATGGCATCAAGAAAAAAAAAATCTAGGATTAAAAGTAACCAAGAATGAGAAAGAGCTGGTACACTGAACACATGGTGGAAAAGGAAGGAAAAACACGGGTGTGTTGACCGGGGATGTATGAGTCAAAGAAACGGAGGACGACACAAATAAATGGAAGCATACGCCATGCTCATTAACCAAAGAGTAATCATGTTAGCATGTCCATCGCAACCAAAGCGATCTACAGATGTGATGAAATCCCTATCTGAATTCCAGTGGCATTATTCAAAGAAATAGAAGACAGTCCTAAAATTCGTATGGAATCACAAAAGACACCAAATACCCAGAGCAATCGGGAGAAAGAAAAAGAGAGCAGGAGTCACCACACTTCCAGATTTCAAGCTATATTACAAAGCTGTAGTCATTGAAACCGTAAGGTACTGGCCTAGAAACAGACACACAGGTCAATGGAACAGAAGAGAAAGCTCAGAAAATGATAATCATAGCACAGGTCTTTTTTGTTTCTTTTGATTTGTAGGAGTGTTTTGTGTATTTTGGATATTAGCCTCTTCTCACACATATGATTTGCAGATTGTTTTTTCTCATTGGGTAGGTCGCCTTTTAAGTTTTGATGGTTTCTTTTGCCATGTAGAAATTTCTGTTTGATGTCGTTCCACTTGTTTATTTTTGCATTTGTTGCCTTTGGTTTTGATGTCCGGTCTAAAAGACTCTTTGCCAAAACCAGTGTGGAGAAACTTACTACCTGTGTTTTCTTCTCGGAGGTTTATGGGCTCAGGTCTTATATTCAAGTCATTCATCCATTTAAAATTTTTGTGTGTGCTGTAAGAAAGTGATCCAGTTCCATTCTTCTGCATTTAGTGTCCAGTTTTCCAGTACCGTTCACTGAAGAGACAGTCCTTTCCCCATTGTATATTTTCCGCTCCTGTGTCGTAAGTTAAGACCATATATATGGGGGTTAGTTTCTCAGGTTTCTTTTTCTTCTTCTTCTCCTCCTCCTCTTCTCTTCCCCTTCCTCCTTCCCCTTACTCTTCCCCTTCTCCTCCTTCTCCTCCGCCTTCATTTTTTTGTTTTACAGTTTATTTTTTGGGAAAGTATTTTTCCTGTTGGAATATATGCAGTGTGGACTTTATTTTTATTTTTATTTATTTTATTTTTTTTTAAGATTTTATTTATTTATTGGAGAGAGAGAGAGAGTGAGCACAAGAGGGGGGAGGGTCAGAGGGAGAAGCACACGCCCCGCTGAGCAGGGAGCCCGATGCGGGACTCGATCCCGGGACTCCGGGATCATGACCTGAACCGAAGGCAGTCGCTTAACGAAAGGAGGAATTACCATTCATTTATACAGAAAAATAGTGAGTGTGCTCACACTCTAAAAATGACTTCTCTTTGGCTTTTCCTAGGCCTCAGGACACAACTTCCTAAGGGATGCCCAAAATAAATGGAAATAAAGCACAGCATATGCTCACAGACACAATTCAAAGCGCTGGGGGCTGGACGCAGAGAGCGGTTCCCAGGAAGGAGCTGGTTGGGGTGCAGGCCGCCTCTGCAGTGGCCCCCAGCAAAACAGATGCTGAACGCGATGCTCACTTTTCAACTTCTTTCATAAGAGGGAAATCCTCTTCAGGTTTCTTCCTGTTACTGAAGCCGAGTAATGACGTAGATCTTTCAAAAAAGCCAAATGTCTTACCATGAACTTTTAAAAAGTGGGGGATACTTGTACTTGTAAGTTGCTGAGGGAGGAGATGTTAAATGTTCTCCCGGACACACGCATCAGCAGATCCACCGTGACAGGCACCTTCCTCAGCATGTGGAACACGGACTACCTCCTACCCCCAGAAACCTCCTCCTTCCCCTTCCTCAGGACAACAAACCACAGCTGGGAGTTACCCCAATTCCTCCTTTCTGCCACTCCCAATATCTAATCCATCGGCAAATCCTGTGAGCTCCATCTTCAAAACGTACTCAGAATAGGACTAACCACTTCTTCCAAGGCCACCTGTCTGGCCCACACTAGAGCCCATCTCTTGCCTGAGTTCCTGGAAAAGCTTCATCATGGACCTCCCTTGCCCATCCTCAACCCTCTGTCATCTGTTCTCAGCACTGTAGCCAGGAAGGCCCAGTGAAACAGGGTCCCATGGGGTCACAGCCCTGCAGTGGCTTTCTGTCTCCCTCTGTCCCCTCCCTGAGGTCATATCCTAAGCTGTCTCCTATGGCCACAGGGCCTTCTTGCTGCTCCTGGACATACCTGGTATGCTCCTGCCCCAAGGCCTTTGCACATACTTTCCCTTCCGTTTATAGTGTGCTTGACTTGGTATCACTCACCTTCTTTAGATCTTGACTCAAGGATCACCTTCCTAGTGAAGTCCCACCTGGCCCCTACGTGAATGGCAAGCACCACCCCCACCTCCCCTTCGACGCGCCAGCCCTGTCTCCTGCTCTATATTTCCACAGAACTTATCACAGTCACCAGTCCATCTCGGCAGGGCAGAAACGGAGACCTACACGGATGGTTTCACCACTGACTACCTCCAATTTCCTGGTCCAAAGCCCCGGGGAAAAGGTACCCCAGAGCTCTTGCACAGCCAGGATGCTCGGGACAAGGGGGTCCACCTACTGCACCCTGAACACCATCAGGAAAATGAGCCATACGAGGACTCCACCTGCCCATGAGACCTGAAACCAGACACTTTCCTCGATTACAGGTGAGCACACACACTTCCTCTCCTTGCCTGAGGTGCTCATCTGAGAAAGCTGAGCAGAGACCCATCCCAGGACCCAAATCTCCCTTTGCCCAAGGTCCTGGGAAACAGACATCTCTCCTCCCTGCACCAACCGCCTGTGATTGATGTCCAGAATCCTCCTGTGGTCAAGCAGAGTGCTGCACCTGTCCCTCTTTCCTGTGACGTCATCACAAACCAGGCTTTGCTACACAGTTTTCAGGAAGGAACCTGCACCTGGGTCAGCAGGCCACCCAGGTTCGGCCTCAGTCTCACACATCACGCCCCACGCAGAACTAGACCTGCATGGAGACTTGTGTCCTATGTGGCCTCGGAACCTAATGGCAGGAGCTGAGATTTCAGTTCCAAATGAAAAGTGACCTCTTGCACACAGCACAGGAACGTGGAGAGAGGGTTTCTCAGGGGTGTGGCTCTGGAAGAAGTGCTTCTGCCGGCTGCATTCACAGACACCAGGCAGAGGACATCCGCTGTGCCTCCTCTGAGGAAGCAGGGGGCACACTGGGCAAGCATCGATAATGCCGCGTGTGGGCCGCTTCCCACCGACCACCCTGCTGAGCCGAGGGCTCGAGAACCAAACAGGAAGCAACTCTCTGATCACATCTGCAGCAGGAGGGCTGGCCAGGGAGGAGAGCCCAGT
>NW_027769737.1:0-295 GCF_054177405.1 Leptonychotes weddellii
TTTTTTGTTTTGTTTTGTTTTTAAATCATGAAATAATGTTGGATTTTTGTCAGATGATTTTCTGTTGTCTATTGAAATGATCATGTGGTTTTGGTCCATTATTCTATTAATATGGTGTGTTGCTTTGATTGATTTTTATGTTGAACCAACCTTGCATTTCTGGGATAAATCTGACTTCGTCATGGTATATAATCCTTTTGGTATGTTGCTGAATACAGATTGCTAGTACTTTGTTGAGAATTTTTGTACTTATATTTTAAGGGACATTTATCTGTAGTTCTTTTTTTTTTTTTTT
>NW_027769738.1:0-295 GCF_054177405.1 Leptonychotes weddellii
TACTTGCTTTTCTGAGAAGGGAGAGTAGTAGTGCTTTTAAAATGTGTGGGGGCATTCTTGTGACCATTTAATAAATTTGCACCCAGGAGTGAGCATGAGCTGGAAGATGGGAATCTTCTGTCTCCTTGGTCATTCTCTATCACAGCAAGAACATCACATAAAACCCTGAGGAGATTATAATGTTTAAAGAAGCATATTTTTCACATACAATTTCTTCCAAAAACAAGACAGTCACTTCATCTGGTACTCAATGAAAGAAACCATGATTTGCTCCAAAGCCAGAAGAAAAAAAAGA
>NW_027769739.1:0-295 GCF_054177405.1 Leptonychotes weddellii
ATAGTGGCTGGGCAAGGCTGCCACGTATGGTTGCACAGGCTGAGCACTGTACAACTTACCAATCATCTGTGGTGTCTGAGTGGGTGGGACACTGCATCTTGAGCCTCAGGGGCATGTCTGCTTCCCCCCAGTGTGAGGAGATGAAGGCCACGGTGATCCGGCATGGGGAGACCCTGCGCCGCACCAAGGAGGAGATCAACGAGCTCAACCGCATGATCCAGAGGCTGACCGCTGAGGTTGAGAATGCCAAGTGCCAGGTAAGTGTTGCCTGGGGCCTCCCCAGGGTCACACAGGC
>NW_027769740.1:0-295 GCF_054177405.1 Leptonychotes weddellii
TTTTTGCCTAATGTTTTACAAAAGGTTCAATGTATATATTTGCATGCACCTATGAAAGATGAGATTTCTTTGTAAGAATATCATTCTCATTTCACAGGATTTGAAGTTTTGGATTTTCAAGCTGGCTAGCCATTGATTGAATTCAGCATGATCTAGCTGTCATTTAATATCAAGACTTGTATAGAAATTGTGGGGGAAAGCTTTGGCCTACATTTTTTAAAATTTTAAGCAAAAAAGAAACTTGATATAAAATATTCTTGGTATTCTGAATACAGTGACAGCCATATGTTCCTTC
>NW_027769741.1:0-295 GCF_054177405.1 Leptonychotes weddellii
GCTTGGCAGGGAGTCTGCTTCTCCCTCTGACCCTCCTCCCTCTCACGCTCTCTGTCTCTCATTCTCTCTGTCTCAAATAAATAAATAAAATCTTTAAAAAAAAAAAAAAAAAAGAATAAGTTCTGTTGTCAAAAGTTGATTCTTTAAATAAAGTGAATTACTCCCAGAAACTTCTAGCAAGATGTAAAAAAAAAAAAAAGCAAGAAAGCAAAAACTACTAGTATCAATGATGAAATAGAAGACATTAGTATAAATTCCAGAGACATAAAATGATTAGGGAATATTAAGGAAAACT
>NW_027769742.1:0-295 GCF_054177405.1 Leptonychotes weddellii
GCCCTGCCTCCCCAGACAAGGTCCCTCATTGCCAAGGGCAGGAGCAGAAGGGGAGGGGGGTGCAGGCCCCAGGATAGGCTCTTGAATCCCTGGAGTTCTTTGCCGGGCCTGCCCTGCCTCCCTGTCACAGGCAAGTCACCTTTTGGCCAGAACACTGCACCCGGCAGCTGGCTCTGGGCCACGTTGTGGCCCCTACCGCCGCCCTCCTTGCCTGCCCTGAGCTCAGGGCCTAGGCAGGCCCCTGATCCCGCTGTCTCCCTGCCTCCCCTCCTCCCCCTGCCCCTCTTCTGTGCTC
>NW_027769743.1:0-295 GCF_054177405.1 Leptonychotes weddellii
GTATGGTGACAGCATGTCTAGGAATTAAAGACGACAGGACTTAAATGAAGATTGGACATGGAACGAGAGGGAGGGAAATGTCAAGGACGACTCCTGTGTTTCTAATTTGAGCGTCTGGATGGTGACACATCACTCTCAGAGAAGAATCGGGTCTGAGATCAAGCGGTGGGGGAAAGAACCATGCATTTGCAGATAGATGTTACCCTTAATATTTTGAGTTAGGAAATGCCAGCAAAATGTGGCACATGGGCAGAGCCCTGGATGAAAGACTTGGGTTTTCCATCCAGCTCTACCA
>NW_027769744.1:0-295 GCF_054177405.1 Leptonychotes weddellii
GCCTGGGTGGCTCAGTTGGTTAAGCGACTGCCTTCGGCTCAGGTCATGATCCTGGAGTCCCGGGATCGAGTCCCGCATCGGGCTCCCTGCTCGGCGGGGAGTCTGCTTCTCCCTCTGACCCTCCTCCCTCTCATGCTCTCTGTCTCTCATTCTCTCTGTCTCAAATAAATAAATAAAATCTTTAAAAAAAAAAAAGAAAGAAAGAAAAGAAAATGAGAGAAAAGAACGTGGGTGGCAGCCTTTTTCTCTTGGCTCCTGTCTTCTCTGGGCACACAGCTAGTGAGCTGGCTTCCTC
>NW_027769745.1:0-295 GCF_054177405.1 Leptonychotes weddellii
TGGGTATACCAGGGGCGGAAGCCTCTCTGAGCCGTCCAAGCCAGCCTCAGCGCCATCCAGTCCACCCTGCATCGCAAAGCCCCACTCTAATATTTTGTAGAGGCTGGAGGCTAGAGCCTGAGCTACCTGCTGCTACCAGGTTCCCTCAATGGGAGATTTGGTTTGGGAATTCTGTCATCATATGGGGACCGCCATTCAATGGAAACACACAAAAAGAACGTGCATTAATAGCATCAGAATATGCTTAGTGCAGCCTGAAATTGTCTTTCTCCACCTCCCTCACCACTCTTTCTCC
>NW_027769746.1:0-295 GCF_054177405.1 Leptonychotes weddellii
AGATAAACAAAAGATGCCATATCCCAACAGTGGGAGATTATTCAAGCATAAACAGGAACAAAATACTAGTAGACACCTGCTACTACGACAAGGATAACCTTGAAAACATCATGCTAAGTGCAAGAAGCCAGACACACAAAACCATATACAGTATGATTCCATTTACACGACAGACCCAGAATAGCCAAAACCATAGACCTGGAAAGTAGATTCGTGGTTTCCAGGAACCGGAAGAGGGGGAGAATGGGAGTGACTCTTGATGGTCATGGGGTTTCATTTTGAGATGATGAAAGTG
>NW_027769747.1:0-3849 GCF_054177405.1 Leptonychotes weddellii
AAATAGGAGGGGTGGACGAACCATGAGAGACGATGGACTCTGAAAAACAAACTGAGGGTTCTAGAGGGGAGGGGGTGGGAGGATGGGTTAGCCTGGTGGTGGGTATTGAGGAGGGCACATTCTGCATGGAGCACCGGGTGTTATGCACAAACAATGAATCATGGAACACTTCATCTAGAACTAATGATGTAATGTATGGGGATTAACATAAGAATAAAAAAAAAAAGTAACAAAAAAAAATGTAGTAAAAAACGGTTTTGCCCTGAAAGTGGAAAAACAGAATTGCTATTTATTAAAATTGCTAATTATGCAGGAGGAGTAACTTTGGTTGTGGAGGTGGTTGTCAGTGCAGGAAATCCGAAATTCAGGAATTCAACTCGGCAGTAAGAAAAAGATATACATCTCAAATATTAATCTGAGCATTGTCTGTTGTACTTTCTTTATCCTTAGCTCTCTCACTTTCACTCGGAGGGTCAATTTGTTTCCACAACTCACACTGAGGTGGAAAACAATGTGGAAAAATGAGGCAAAGATTCTCTTTTTAGATGCATAATTATAAGGCTTGGTTTTTACATCTGTGAAACTAGAAAAGATGGAGTCTGGGAAATAGGAGGGGGAAGGAGAGGCTTCTCTCATAGAGTACTCAAAAAGAAAGCCAAAGAGATAGAACAAGAAGAGTTCAAAAATGTGTCCTCCCCTACTTCAATAACTGTACTCAAATATTCCTGAACATTTCTCAGTCCTACATAATATTTGACAGTAGATATGGATACCCCGTGTGAGGGTAAAGGAGGGGTACTTATCAATGTGGAACACAACTAGTGCTAAGAGAGAAGCAATGGTAGATCTATTTTAAGAGGCATTCAGAAGATAGATCACATTAAGCCACAAAAACCTTTTTATTATTATTATTATGTTATGTTAGTCAAGCCACAAAAGACTTATTAAGTATTTTGGGTCAATAAGCTTTCTGTTTTGGTTACTAACAAACTACCCCAAATCTTAATGGTTTAAAGCAAAATGTATTCATATCTCTTATGGTTTCGTGGGTTGACTATTCTCAGCAAAGTAGTTCTTGCTTGGGGTCTTGCATGCTATTTTAGTCAGACGTCAGCTGGGTCAAGACATGCCATTTGAAGGTTTAGTTGGACTGCGCGTTTACAGTTCACTCACGTGGTTGACAGGTGATGCTGCATTTGGCTCAAAGTTGAACCATGTGCCTACACCCGAACACTCCCTGGCCTGTGTGGTTTGGGCCTCTCACAGCATGGTAACTGAGTTCTAAAAAAGAGCATCTCATGAGGGAAAAGTCCCAGGAACAAGGGTTCCAAGAGGCTCAGGTATAAGCTGCCATCTTCTTATGATTTTGACTGTGAAGTCACACATCATCACTTCCACAACATTTTATTGGTCAAAAGCAAATTACACAAGACACCTAGATTCAAGTATAAGGACTACATATGAACATGGGCTTGGACACCAAGAAGTATGGCTCACTGGAAGGCCATTTTTAGAGACTGGCTAACACACTGTCAATTAAGTATAATTAAAAACATAGTACAATTAAAAACATAAACTGAAATCATTTTAATTGTATTGTTTGGGTACATAAATATTTTTCTCTAATATAAAAGCAATATAAAACCTGTGTTTACTATAGAGAATTTTGAAAGTGTTGATAAAAAAAAAGAAAATATATGGGGCGCCTGGGTGGCTCTGTCGTTAAGCGTCTGCCTTCGGCTCAGGTCATGATCCCAGGGTCCTGGGATCAAGCCCCACATTGGGCTCCCTGCTCTGCGGGAAGCCTGCTTCTCCCTCTCCCCCTGCTTGTGTTCCCTCTCTCACCGTCTCTCTCTCTCTGTCAAATACATAAATAAAATCTTAAAAAAAAAAAAAGAAAATATAAGACCTTATTAATTCCATCATAAATAAATAACTCACATATAATAGGTAGCTAATAAATATTTGTTCAATTAAAGAATTGACAAATTAATTGGCACTGGCATTTTTGTATGTAACTTTGAAGTTAAGAATAAAAATATTTAGAATTTTAGTCTTCTTTTTGCTAAAATTATATCATAAATATATTTTTATTTTACTGAATATTTTACTCCACAGCCATTTTAATAATGTTATAATATTGTATGGAATAGCCCCAATTATTAATTTCTTATTACTCAAAATTTAGGTGATCTTTAAACTTTTGCTATTATTGTTTTTTAAAAAGGGACCATCCTAGTAATTAAAGCACTATTGTTTATGATTAATTTTTATTAGAATCAAAAGTAAGGTAATTTTAAGATTTTTTAAATCTGCCCTGTGAATTTCCCTAAAACAATCTACCATAAGCACTGTTTGGGAGTTTTTCATTTCCCCACACTCAACTATAAAACTTCTTCCAATATGGAAAACAGGAAGATTTTCTTTTTGTCCACCTGTGACTGAATATTTTTTGTCCGTTTTTTACTCAATCACTGGTAAAACTGGACAAATTTCCAACCGCTTAGAGGCCATTTATAGTTCTGCAATTTTTCTGTTCAGGGACTTTATTATTTTTCCCATTAAAATAAGAAAGGGGTTTTTTTTGTTTGTTTGTTTTGTATTATGTTATGTTAGTCACCATACAGTAGATCATTAGTTTTTGATGTAGTGTTCCATGATTCATTGTTTGCATATAACACCCAGTACTCCATTCAGTACATGCCCTCTTTAATACCCATCACCAGGCTAACCCATCCCCCCAATCCCCTCCCCTCTAGAACCCTCAGTTTGTTTCTCATAGTCCATAGTCTCTCATGGTTCGTCTCCCCCTCCAATTTGATAACACATTATATATTCTTAAAATTTTCATGAGAAAATGGGTAAAATACATATCCTAAATATTATAGTCTGAGTTACATCTGTGACTGATTTCATGGACCAGCACATAATAATATTCAGATATTCAGAAACAGGAATAGAGAATAATTATTGTCAATTTACTTGTGAACCAATTTTTGTCAGCCTTTATCATGTATTTATGTTGTAATTATTATCATCAAAACTTTGTTCCTCAAAATAATTCTATAAGTAGTAGAGAAACAATTCTTCTCCTTGATTTCATGTACTGTCTACTAAATTTTACAGAAACTTTAAGGAACTTTAGAGAAAAGTTACAAACTGTTTTATATTTGAGGGACAAGACAGCAGCTCAGAAGTATGCACTGATTTAATGGGGAAAAGAGATTGTTCCTAAATAATATTAATAAATAATAAATGAATAAATAACCACCATCTACACTACAGCCAAAGAGAGAACAAGATAAAGCTTTCAGTTTTCTAGCTATTTCTATTTTGTGCTCCATGTCAAGCACTTCTTAGTCACTAAATTGAATGGTTATATAAAATATAAAGTTCCTTAGAACTTTTATGCTTTGCTTGTAACCAATAGTTATCACTAATGAGAGACATTAGAATTATCATTATCAAAAACTAATATAGGGCGCCTGGGTGGCTCAGTCGTTAAGCATCTGCCTTCGGCTCAGGTCATGATCCCGGGGTCCTGGGATCGAGTCCCACATCGGGCTCCCTGCTCGGCGGGAAGCCTGCTTCTCCCTCTCCCTCTCCCCCTGCTTGTGTTCCTGCTCTCGCTATGTCTCTCTCTGTCAAAAAAATAAATAAAATCTTTTAAAAATAAATAAATAAATAAAGTAACTTTTAATTTTAAGGTTAACACCACCTAGCTCTGGACCTTTGACATCTCAATTGTCAAGGGGTTTGTTCAGGTGTTGCACTATAATTATCCATAAGCTTTATGAATCTAATGAAATTCTAGTAAACTAGTGGAAGAAAACAAAAACTATTAAAATC
>NW_027769748.1:0-295 GCF_054177405.1 Leptonychotes weddellii
ACTTTAAGATGATTTTGTTGTCATGTGACTAAACAGGATGACTTTCAGTTCAGAGAGGTTATGATCTATGATAGTTCTTAGATTTTATTCAACTAGGCTTTAAGTGACTTGTTCTCTCAATGTGACATAAGCTTGTGTGGAACTAGCACGCTAATTACCTCAGACCTCCAGCAGAATCAGTGTGCTTCTTTGGAGACTTTTGTTCCTGAACTGATAAGCAAATCTCCTGAACGACGTGTGTGTGTCATAACCCACTTGTGGAACATTCTCTGTCCATGTGTTATGAACAACCATC
>NW_027769749.1:0-295 GCF_054177405.1 Leptonychotes weddellii
CCCAATCCCACCCCCCATTAAAGGCAAACAATGGCACTTTGCTCTTGCTTAACCTAGATTGTCTCCAAAAACTATTAAAATGTATAGACTTGACAAAAAAAAAAAAAAAAGACTTTGAACATGTCCAAAGAGCTTGTTAGTGTTTGAAAATAAATGCTTCAACAAAGGAAAACGAATTTTATATCAAACAAGTCTGAAGAGCCCTGCACTGCAGCATCTTGTACAATAAATGAGACAAAAGCTGGTATAGGGTTTATTGACAGAGGCAGGATCTCCTCAGGCAGGTACGTAAGGA
>NW_027769750.1:0-295 GCF_054177405.1 Leptonychotes weddellii
CCCCTGCTTGTGTTCCTGCTCTCGCTATCTCTGTCTCTGTCAAATAAATAAATAAAATCTTTAAAAAAAAAAAAAAAAAGGATGTAACTAGGGTGTAATTTGTGTGCCTGAGTCACCCTCCATCACAGCAAAGGTTCCAGTGGAGACCCCATCCTTGCTCAGCCTTTTTCCTTTGCCTTTTCCTGCTTCTCTCACTCCCGTGGGCCAGAGGTCACTTTCCAAATAAATCACATTCATTAAATCCCCATCACATGTTCTGCTTCCAAGGAACTCTCATTTAAGACACATCATTAAG
>NW_027769751.1:0-295 GCF_054177405.1 Leptonychotes weddellii
ATGCGGGACTCGATCCAGGGACTCCAGGACCATGACCTGAGCCGAAGGCAGTCGCCCAACCAACTGAGCCACCCAGGCACCCCGAAAAATTTTTTTAAATAATTAAAAACTTCTATATCTGAAATTTAGATGGAAGACATTTAAAAACATGATCTACTAATGACAAAGCAATATTGAAAAGTGTATGTAAAAAGTTTGAATAAAATTGTTTCATGAAATAAAAGGAGTGTGGAAAAAGGATACTTCTAAATTAATATATCATTTCACATAGTATATAATTTTAAATGTATTTAAA
>NW_027769752.1:0-295 GCF_054177405.1 Leptonychotes weddellii
GGGAGCAATTTGAGAAGATGAAAGAGAA
The DNA here is from genome assembly GCF_054177405.1 of Leptonychotes weddellii. Classification (NCBI taxonomy): domain Eukaryota; kingdom Metazoa; phylum Chordata; class Mammalia; order Carnivora; family Phocidae; genus Leptonychotes; species Leptonychotes weddellii. Next base: position 29 of record NW_027769752.1, read on the forward strand.
TGCCAAATATTCCACGTGTGCTTTTGGAAGGTGAGAACCTTGGTGTATCTGGGGGGTCGCCCATTTGTGCCTCCTGCTCGGGCCCTGGTGGCTCCTGGGTGTTCCTGGGTGATGTTTCTCGGGTGGCCGCAGGCGTGGGAAGAGGCTGGGAGGGGAGCCAAGGTTGCCTTGAAATCAGGGAAATCATTGTTTTGCTGTGTATCTTTAAACAGGTGCACATTTGGAAATGCTCCTTTTAATCAAAATCACAAAGTGATACCATTTTCA
>NW_027769753.1:0-295 GCF_054177405.1 Leptonychotes weddellii
GATCATGACCTGAGCCTAAGGCAGACGCTTAACGACTGAGCCACCCAGGCACCCCTGGGCATAGTTTTAAATTACCCTAGAAAATACCTTAGATAAGTACCTTATCAGAGATTGACCTACTGTCTCTTAAAAAGTCCAACCCAGGGACGCCTGGGTGGCTCAGTCCGTTAAGCGTCTGCCTTCGGCTCAGGTCATGATCCCAGGGTCCTGGGATCGAGCCCCACATTGGGCTCCCTGCTCAGTGGGGCACCTGCTTCTTCCTCTCTCTCTGCAGCTCCCCCTGCTTGTGCTCTCT
>NW_027769754.1:0-295 GCF_054177405.1 Leptonychotes weddellii
TGGAGAACCCAACATCAATTTGGAAGTCACATGCTGAAAAGATTCAAGGCATCTGTCAGCCTAGATCCCTGAGCAACTATACTGAGCCAAGCCCATTCCCTCCCACCTAACCTCCCAACCAGTACCTTGTTACAAGTCAAAAACTCTCATTCTGTACTTAGGCAAGAAATAAATACCTAGAGTGTTAATCCATTCGTCTCTGGAGATCTTGTTACAAGAACCAGGACAACTTTGGCAAATACATCCCTCCATGTGGGCATACCCTCCTACCACTGCCCAAGATCAAGAGTTATTG
>NW_027769755.1:0-295 GCF_054177405.1 Leptonychotes weddellii
TGTTCCTGCTCTCGCTATCTCTGTCTCTGTCAAATAAATAAATAAAATCTTAAAAAAAAAAATTCTGATGTCTGGGTCTTACTGCTAGAGATTCTCATTAATGGTATGGGGTACCCATAGGTGGTATTTTTTTTTTAAAGCCCCTCAAGTGGTTCTAATATGCAGTCAAGATTGAGAATCACTGACCTTAGTGTGATCCCATTCCCCTCACCCATGCCTTGTTTAGAAGGGGATATGTTATCTAGTTCTGGCAAATGTGAGGTCTGCTGGGAAAGGTTTTCTTATTTTAAGAAAG
>NW_027769756.1:0-295 GCF_054177405.1 Leptonychotes weddellii
AACTTGCCTCATCTCACTCTTCCTAACTCACCAAAATTGGATGATAACAAACAGAAGTTTCAGGAGCATCTGGGTGGCTCAGTTGGGTAAGCGTCCGACTCTTGGTTTCAGCTCAGGTCATGATCTCCCAGTTGTGAGTCGAGCCCCATGTTGGGCTCTGTGCTCAGTGTGGAGTCTGCTTCCGATTCTCTCTCCCTCTCCCTCTCACCCATGCTTTCTCTCTCAAAATAAATAAATAAATCTTAAAAAAAAAAACCCAGAATGTCCAAAAATATCCTCTACAGAGACTTGAAGC
>NW_027769757.1:0-295 GCF_054177405.1 Leptonychotes weddellii
GATGCAACACAGTTCAGTATAGACTCTACATCACCCAGTAGGCTTCTGGGACCTGATCCCATATTAATTGCTCTTATCACACAATTGTTCTTATTAGTCACATAATGATAAAGTGGGCGGGAGAAAACTTTTGCAAGTGTTGGGAATATTCAAGGCACAGATGGTGGTGATGGTTTCACGGGGATAGACTTGCCACCCAACCCATCAATTTGTACACACCATGTAGAGCTTTTTGTCTGTTACTCACAGCCCAATAAAGTGGTTTCAAAAATACTAAAAAAAATTAGATGCCTGG
>NW_027769758.1:0-13915 GCF_054177405.1 Leptonychotes weddellii
GGGGTCTCTGAAGAAAACAGAACTGTCATACTGGCCAAGTCCGGAGAAGGTCCACTCTGGCACTCTCCTGCTCCCCTTCCAGTTCTCCCTTCTCCTTCTCCAGCTGTGTGTGGTGGGGGGGGGGGTGCTAAGGGGGTGGCGGGTGGGGACAGTGTGCCGGAAACTGCAGTCCACGCTTTCAGAGAGAAGTGGGGGAAAGAATCAATCACGGCTGTCCTCCCACCCTACCCCAACAGTCAGCCTGAGCTGGGAGCCAGGAGAGGACTCAACTTTAAATCTGGTTCAGAGTTCTCATTATTACATAAGACTGGACCTTTTAATTTCTGGATTGAAACTGTACTTTATGACTTCAGTGACCACAGGACTCTATTTTTTGCTGAGAGGGACCAGAAAAGTCAGAGGGTCTGCCTGGGTTTCCTTCCAGGGCCAGGGGAAGAGCCCACACTGCAAGTTCAGAGGGATCCTGGAAGACAAAAGAAAGCTTCTGGGTGATACCTGGCTGCCAACACGCTAGCACAGAGCAGCAGGGACATGGACATAACACGCCCATTCCTGCCCTGCAGCCGGAACAACGAGGGCACAGGGTCCACCCAGGGCAGGTTTGGGGATCCCTGCGCCCTCAGAGGAAAGGCCCTTTCCCGGCGGCAGAGGGAGGAAGCCGAGCTCACTCCCTGGCACCGGGGAGTCTGGGGAGCCAGGGTGGTGGTGGAGAGGCTCGAGAGGCAGGAAGGGACGAGGCTGAGCCAGTTCAGCACTTCTAAAAACACCAGAGGCTCAGGCCCAGGCACCGGGGGGCAACTCGAAGGTGAAAAGCGCCTCCATCAGATAACGCGGGGTGGAAGGGCAGGCCAGACACCCAGGAAAGTTAGCCCGGGTGATGCACCCTTGGGCCTTGGGCTCTGGGAAGGAAGATGAGTTTAGAATCAGAATCAAAAGAAGGTATAATTAGAATCTGCAGGTAGACACAAACAAACTTGTAATACCTGCCCTCACGCAGCTGAGAATGCTCTGAGCGCTTTGGAAGAAAGGCGCAGGGAAATGCAAAGTAATATTATTGTTGTCTTAATTATAATTAGAACCTGCAAGTTGAGTCTTGAAAGACATTTATAGCACATCCTTACTTGTGTAGGTCAGCTTCCCAGAAAGAGGGGAAAAAATAGATGTGGACATTTTTAATTTAGACAAGACACAGGCCCATGTGTCAGGGCTGCTATCTGGAGCTCCCCTATTTTAAGGATGTCCTGTGGGGCTCAGGTATATTAACGTGATGGCTAGCGCCTGAAAGCTCAACATGGTAGAAAATAGGCTTGTTTTTAAGCTTTGGAGGGCAGAGGCCAATTGGAAGCTTCCACCCACTGTGAAGTAATGTAACTGGTAAAATAGCTGGTAAATCATCCGTGACACAGGGCGTGTTGAGTGATCTGCAAAGCTGAGTGTGAGGGGAGGATGCTGAAAAATATGTAGGGGAACCCCAGTGGTTCTTGATGATTCCAGGGCATCTTGTGTGGGTTGAGGATAATTCAGAGGTGCTGACCTTATTATATAAGACCGGACCTTTTAATTTCCGGATTGAGACTGTATTTTGTGACTTCAGTGACCACAGAACTCTATTTTTTGCTCTTAGAGGGCAGGAGGTGGCGAGAGGGGAAATGCCTCCTCCTTAGTTCGCTGTTCCGGGCAGTGAAAAAGTCCATGAGAACAGGTCTGGGCTGATGGTTGTAATGAGTCGTCTACATCTGTGGATTTCAGGCACCCATGCTTCTCCTGGACACAGAGTACTTTGGAAGTGAACCATCCAGAAATGGCTGTGATTGGTAGAGCCACTGAAACCAGGGCTGCGTAGACACTGTGGGAAGAGTCATGCCGCTGTGTGGTGTAGCCAGGTTTGCAGGCTTTGTGATGACTGAAGACAAGTCTTGCATAACAGTTTATGAAAAACTGGTTAAAAAAATAGGTGTACCTGTGTCATAGTTGATGAGGATTTAATGGAGAGGCGACCAGGGATGATTTTGCTTCTGTCCCACCTCCTAGTCCCAAACCTTAGGCGCCCAAGTTCCCTTGGCGACCCAGGGCTCCCCCTTCATGCCTGACACTGTCCCATCTTTTACTCTGAACCTATTTTCTGATCCCCTCTCCCTTCTCCACTCAGTTCCCAATCTCCAACCTTACCCAACCTTAGCCTCTACTTTAGGGATTCTGATAGTTGGAAAATCAGTAATGTTGGATTGACGTACCCCTTCCTCCAGACAACATTTTATTCTGCTTTGTAGAGATGTACCTTTACCTAAAAAGAGAGACTGGTGGGAGTGTTTGAGGCATCCCGTAGGCCAGTGGGGTAAATAGCTGGGTGCGAAGTATCTCTCAACAGCACCAGACACACACAAGCCTGAAAAGTCTTGAAGCAACAGGACTTTTTCCCCCAATTTTGCTCTGAATTTTTTGGCTACTGTCCTTGCTCAGATAAGTTTCCTCTTTCTAAGTTTCTAATCCCTAGGTTTGTCATGACTCACATTTAAAACAAACAAATTTTACTTCTTTCCCCCTAAGTGTTATAGCAGTTTTTCCCTGGGTGGAAAGAAACTTCAAGTTGGCTCCAAAAACTTTGGAAAAGGAAACCCCAATCCCTCCAATGATTGTTATAGATTTTTCACTTACAGGAATGATTTCCTGAAATAAAGAGCATTTTGTGATGCCTTCTGGGTAATTTTGTGCAAAAATTCACAACATCAAGGGGACATGTTTATTAGGAGCAAACTGTACACCCCCTTATCTGGTTCTCTACAGGCGCAAGCCAGGGCGGTGTGGGGGGGAAGGTTTGTCAGAGCCAAGTGCCAGCTCTTCGTGCTAAAAATGTTCACAATTCGGTCCCTGCCAGCAGTGAGGACGGAAGAGTGAATGTGCGAAGTCTTGCTCCAAACTGGCTCGACCCACACTCTGTAAATGTCATTTCTTGGGATCCTCTCTTATCTGAGAAGCCAGATTTCACCAGCAGCACTGAGACTAGCTGAAGATGCTGTACAGTTCTGAATCCCGTGGGGAGAAGCTCTTTTGAGGCCTTTTTCAATACCACTGACACATTTCTCATGTTTGAGCCTCTTTAGGACGAGGCTAAACTCCCAAATCATTCTATCAGTCTGGCAGAATGAAAATCAGATTCAGTGGTTTTACAAGCTGCTCAACCCTATCTTCTCTTTTATACATTCGATGTAACTGTTAATACAACAGAAAATCTAAAAACCTTCTTCTTGCTCTCTACCTATGGGGTAATATGGGTTCAATATACACCAAAATACAGAACTGAAAGTGCATTTTATATTTGAAATACAAATTTTTTGTATATATAACAGGATGATAATCCTGGAGCTTCCCCTTTAAAAGTTAATGTCTTAATACAAAAAGTATTTTTGATCAGGCAAAGTCAGTATCAGATAAACCTCCAGTTCTTAATTCTAAGATAAGTGATACTACCTCAAAATGGAAGAAATCATCTTCTTCCAGAATCATTGAATATATTCTTTTACTTGGATAGGTTTGCAATAAAAGAGTGAGGCTTGTCCCTAGGTCCTAAGAAAGGACATAGAGGTGGTTACCAGAGGCAGGAGGTGGGAGGGATGGGCAAGATGGGTGAAGGGGGTCACAAGGTACAAACTTCCAATTATAAAATGATGGCAACTATAGTTACATTGTCTTGCATATTTGAAAGTTGCCAAGAGAGTAGATCTTAAAAGTTCTCATCACAAGAAAAAAATGGTAACTATGTATCGTGATGGATGTTAACTAGATTTATTGTGGTGGTTATTTCACAACATATACAAATATCAAATCATTATGCTGTATACCTGAAACTAATATAATGTTGAACATCAGTTATACCTCAACAAAAAAGACATAGAGAAATGTACTGTGAATACAATCTTCAATCAGACACTCTGTTTTAAAATGAGTTTCATTAAGTTTTAACTCAAAAGAACTACTGCACATGTATATTCAAATGAAATATAATTTTCCTACTAAACACAAGATTTAGTGAAACTGCGTGTTGTTATTTTGGCAGACAATAAATAATGAAATGAGTGAGCTATATCTGTTCAGTAGAGTTGGGGTTGAAAATGACCATTTATTGTTCAAATTACAATAAATTCTTATTTGCCTGGAATCTAAATTACTGGAAATGTCAAGTCACAGAAATGTGTTGGAAACATTCTGCTCTTATGGTTTCTATGATGCGACTAGTAACTAAGTTGATAAAGAGATGAATGTAACAAAAACAAAAACTTCCAGGCAGTACCTTAATAGCCGTGTAGTTTTAAGCCAGGATATTCACCATCTGAGGGTAGAGTCTTCTGCACTAGGTTTTGTGCTCATGGGAGGCCCCCTGGATGGTTCTGAAGGGTTGTGTGTAACCAGGGCCCAAGTGTAACACCTACAGAACAAAGAGGCGAGAAATGGTAGTGGCAAGTGTGTGGACTCTGACGGCAGCTGGCCTGGGGTCAAATCCCCTGCCAGGGGCATCTGGGTGGCTCAGTTGGTTAAGACTTAGGCTCTTGATTTCAGCTCAGGTAGTGATCTCAGGGTCATGGGATGGAGCCCTGAGTTGGGCTCCATGCTCAGCAGGGAGTCTGCTTCTCTTGCGCTCTCGCTCTCTCTCTTTCCTTCTCCCTCTCTCCCCTCTCCACTCACTCTCTCTCTCAAATAAATAAATCATTTAAAAAGCAAACAAACAAACAAACAAATCCGGCATGCCTGAGTGGCTCAGTCAGTTAAGCATCTGCCTTCGGCTCAGGTCATGATCAGGGTCCTGGGATCGAGCCCTGTGTCGGGCTCTCTGCTCAGCAGGGGTGTCTGCTTCTCCCTCTCCCTGCTGCTTCCCCTGCTTGTACTCTCTCTCTGTCAAATAAATAAATAAAATCTTAAAAAAACAAAACAAAAAAACAAATCCCCTGCCAGACCACTTACTTGCTCTGTGACTTTGTGCCAATTATTAATCTCCCTAGCCTCAGTTTCCCTATCTGTTAATATGCATAAAAAGTTGCCTCACGGAATTGCTGTGATGAATATATGAATGGAGCGTGCCTGGCATGATACTGGCACGTAGACGGCACTCAGTGATCATCAGTGATTATTGTTCCCAAATGTTCTTTTCCTAATGGATCCCAACCTTCAGTCTGAGTGAGGATGGGATAGGACCATATGTGGGAGGGTTGCCATAGAAACACCTAGCCCCTTTCTATTGCTCCAGGTGTAGCTCCTAAAATTCCATCACTTGAGCAAGTGTAAACAGGGTATATTTGGCTGTTGAACACAAGTGTTACTATTAGCAGTAACGACAGCAAACACCTTTCTGCAAGTGTTACATGCTCTGCCTCAGGAGCCAGTTGAGAGATGGGTTCTGGCCCATCCCAAGCTCCTGCTCCCTATGTCTCCAACCACCTGGCCCACTATTCCATCTTTCCCTCTGACCAGTTACAGATCTTCTCACTTCTCCTAATGATTGTGTACTCTAGATTTAAGAGGAGCCGATCTCCTTTAATCCAGGCCAATGCAGAGAAAGCAAGAAGGAAATGTGTTTCTCTTCCCATCTTGGCTGTCAGGTCTTTGGGAGCTGGCCAGGAGAAAGATGGTGCCATAGGGAACTGCAAACCAAGGCTCAGCTGCCTGGATATCGTAGGCTGTATAGACGTCTGGGGGTGACATTTTTCTCTAACATTCAAGCAGAGTGGCAGAATGGTGGAAGCCAGCATGCTCCTTCCCACAATGTCTCTGGGGACGCTCAAGTGCTTATTTGTGTCCTAGTCACCTCTAGCTCAGATTTCTTGCTTCCTACTGCACTCTTGAGCTAACCCTGAGTCTTGCATCCTAGGACTGCTTTGTCTCATGCTGGACGCTGCTCTAAATCCTTCATTTTCTCCAGAGTCCCATCAACATGTGGCCGTGGTGTGCAGCGGTATTTAGAACGGTGGAGAGGTCACAGCACAGCACAGGAACATCACTTACTGTCGCCTTGGGAAATGCCCTGCTGGCCATATCATCTCTGATGATGCCACTTTCTTCTTGCTCCCCAACCCCTTTGGAAAAACCAACCCTTCTCAGTACCTCTTTTGTGATGGGGGTGGGATATTGCTACTTGATCCCTTTCAGGTCTTGCCTTGTTCCTTCTCCAGGCCCTCTTTCCTGCAGATCTGCCAGCTCACCAAAATGCCTTGCTAAGCAGAGGCCCCTTATTCTGGGGATCTGCCCTTCAGCTGTATAAAGACCTGGCAGAAGCTTTGAAATCACATGATCAAAATCATAACGGGGACATTTGCTCCCCACAGTCTCTATAAGAGAGAGGTGGGCAGTATAGTGGTTAGGACAGGATATAGGTGTGGCTTAATGTCAGAGACCCAAAATTACAGTAACTTACATGAAATAGAATTTTAGTTTCCCTCACGTGTACTTGTCTGAGCTGAAATTGGGGAACTGCCACCTGAAGTCATTCTTGGGGACACAGGTTCCTTTTATCTTATTGCTCTGCGGCCCCTAAGGTGTTGTCTTCATCACTTGGTTCCAAACGGTGCACAGCTCTGTCCCTGTCCTGCCAGCAAGAAGACGTGGAAGGCATTGGGGGGTGAGGGGAATGCCTCTTCCCTTGAGGTCATAACCTGGAAGTTGTCTACGTCACTTCCCCTCACATCTGTCGGCCAAAACTTCATCATATGCCTGCAAAAGAGGCTGTGAAACTTGGTCTTTATTTCAGGTGACCACGTGCAGGGCCAAAGCTTAGGGCGACTCTAGAACTCACTATTCAATACTGGTAACCACTAGCCACATGTGGCTATTTAAATTTAAGTGAATTAAAATTAAATAAGATGTCTAATTCAGGTCTTCAGTCAGTGTGGCCATATTTCAAGAGCTCAGTAGCCACACATGGCTCATGATGACTGTATTGGACAGTACGGATACAGAACACTGTCATCATCACAGAATGTTCTATTGGATGGTGCTGCTATAGAAGAAAGAGTGAGGGGCGTCTGGGTGGCTCAGTCAGTTAAGCATCTGCCTTCAGCTCAGGTCGTGATCTCGGGGTCCTGGGATGGAGTCCCGCATCAGGCTCCCAACTCATCGGGGAGCCTGCTTCTCCCTCTGCCCCTCCCCCAGTTCATACTCTTTCTCTCTCTCTCAAATAAATAAATAAAATCTTAAAAAAAGAATAAAAAGTGAAATCCCGGGACACAATGGGCAGTCATTCTCACAGGCAATAGAAAGATTTATGCTGCCCCTTTCAGGAGTAAGTCCCTTGGGGTTGGGGACTTTTCCAGCCCTACAGTGTGACTCTGCCATAGTTGCTCCTAGTTTGAGCATGCCCTGCAGGCAATATCATGGGGAAAGGATCTAACACACACCTGGCCCATTCTAGGTAATGAATAAATGCTGGTTCCTTCTCCCTGTGCCCCCTCCATGTCTCCATACACACTCACAGTCCCCCTCCCCTTTATGGAACTTAGTTGCAGAGACCTGTGTTTCCTCCCTTGGGGGGAAAACATTATTAATACCCTCCACCCCACCCCCCCATCACAGAAGAAGTACTGAGAAGGGTTGGCTTTTCCAAAGGGGGCGGGGAGTGAAATGTATGCCAGGGTGAGGACTGCAGTTCTCTCTCCCTCAGTCTGGGTATTTTGGGGGTCTGCAATGATGTAGTCGGAAGCCTGACAGTGACAGATGACCACCTTCTCACAACTTCTAAAGAATGCACAGAAAGAAAATCATCACATAAACTTGCGGAAGAGAGAAGGTCATCCTCTCTCACTGACCCAGTTCTTAGCCTGCAGGTACGTTAGTCTTGGACCGTGTTTGCTGGGGACCTCATGGGCCACCCAAAATCCCGTGCCAGATCTTCTTTCTGAAAAACTGCCAGGCCCGGAGTGCTGGGTCACTTGGTATCCTTGACCCTTGGCCTCTGGGAGCCCTGTGGCCTCAGATCCCCTCTTCTGAGACCAAGGATTTACATGTGGTGGCATTCCAGAGCCCCTAGAGGGTGAAGGGTGGTGGCAGAAGAAGAGGTAAGAGAACAGAGTGAGGGAGGAGAGCCACACTACCCAGGGTGTGTAGAAGTTTCAACGAAAGTCGCTCCTGTCAAACATCTGTGTTGGGCATGAAGTCGCTAATTCTCAAACCTCATCGGGTCACTATACCCATCTGAATATTTGAGGCTGTCCCTTCAGAAAAATGCAGGTACACACCAAAATATACAAACATCTTAGAAAGTTCACGGACCTACTTAATTAAATTTAGTTACCATTTGACTTGGAGTCCCAAAAGCTCACTGTGGTTTCTTAACGTTTTATGAGAGAGCATCATCAGGCTTAAAAAAGTCCTCTGGGGCCCCAAGGTCATTAAGGGCCAGGCTTAATAGAGGCCAGTCATAAACTGAGGTCGCAGCTTCTAGGTTCTATTTTCTTTCTCTCTTTTCTTTTCTTTTTAACATTTCTTTGTTTCCGGGAACATGAGGAACTCCTTCTCTAGAATTACACCCCAGGGATCAAGGCAGCCACATCCACCAAGGCTGAGAAAATAACCAAAGTTTCAGCCAGGAGCAAAAATGACCCAGATCGGAAGAGAGGGAAATGAATGAAAATGCATGAGGCTCGACTGCCCAGACTTTCAAATGAGAAGATACAATTCCTGATTTGAAATCTCCGTGGGGAAGAGAGTTTTTTGTGATGCTATGGGAGCAAAAGGTTATTGCATGGTGGATGTTTTCTCATTAGAGTGTGGGTTGACGAGGGGCTTCCTGGGGCCTCTTGGCTTGAGTGCAGGGAGTGAAATGGGAGGGAAGGGGGGAGTGAGGTGCGCAGCAGGTCACACGTGTAGTGACTCTGTTATTATGGCATGTGGGGGGTCCCCTGGGGCTACCACCAGTGACACTGTTAGCTCTTCCTGCATTGTCCAGAGCCGCAGCTCCTGGGGCAGCTGGTGCTCATGGCCTCCTAGAAGCTCTGTGCCCTTAAACCGTTGGTCCTCACCCCTGGCTGCACATGAAGACCACCTAGAGAACTTTAAATCTGCCACCCAGACAGCACCACTGACTGGCCTGGAGTGGGACCCAGGAGTCCTTGGAAATAAACGCTCCCCAGGTGAATCCAGTGCACACTTATTTTCAAGTGTCGCTAGAAACTGTTGTAGGTATTCTGAGGATCTGCAGGGCATTTAGATACTTAATAATCAGAGAAAAGCTAAAAGGACTATTCTTTTAACAAACGTGACTGCCTTCAAGTTAGAAAAACTGTGTTGTCAAAGGAGGTTGACCAGAAAAATGGGTCGGTGTGTCTGACATTTGTCCTCCTTTCAGTCATTAAATAACAGAACCCGATCAGCTTCGGTAATGAAGCTGAACTTCTGTTAAGTACTTAATAAGATGAGATTTTCCAGAGAGAATTAATCAAGAAGGAGTTTAATACTATTCCAATTAGGTGTGGGTTAAATAATGCACCACATAAAAATTCAAACCAAACATTGATAAAGGAGACTGTGGGAGTCCCTCTGGATCAGGGTGGAGGTCACTGACAGCACCAAGGTCAGGAACACTGGCCAAGCACAGGACTTGGCAATAAAACCTGGTGACTTTGCACTTGGACAGGGTTCAATACTACTATTCCAGTGAAGTGTATGTGAAGTGCCACTTCTCTTACAACTAGATTATTCTTGTTTCTAGGAAGCGGACAGAAGGTTAAGGGTGACACCTGGGGACTGTTGGGTCACATGTACAGAGCAGTCGGTGAGATGGGTATCTTAGGTTGGTTCTCCAGAAGCAGGCTCTAAACACCTGACAGTCCAGGCCGGCGAGTCCTGTGCTGTTATTGAAGGCTCTGTTCCTGCTGACACAGCCCTTTGCCTTCTCCTCCAGACCCAACCAAGAGCACAGATTCTTTAACAGCTCTCTGATGTTTCTTTCTAATAACCCGGCAATCAAAGAGCTTCTCACCAGTGAGAAGCCAGAAGTGAGCCAGAATCTAGGGTCCCAGGAGGGGGAGGGGAGGCATAGTCTTGGGTAAGTGAGGTCATTTCATGTGCGGATTCTTTGACTTGGCCAAACCAAAACATACACACGAAGTCTTTGGGTTTTAAAAAGCAACCAGTACCGTGAAAAAACAAATAATCTCACACCATTGCTGGCCTTCCTTTCCATATTGGTGGGGGGCGAGGAGGTTGGGGTGAAGCAGGAGTTGGGGAAGGAGGCAGTGAGGGGAGGAGGGCTGGCACCACCTGACCCGTAGAACCAGCCTCCTGTTTGGACTCCATCTACTTGCCTTAGGAGGTGCCAGCCATCAGACCAGCAAGAGGGTGCCCTTCTCTGAGAATTTACTTGTATCTTAATGGTCCGCCTCTCAAATTCTCTGCTGGATCCCTTAAAGTTAACCACTGTGGTGAGACAGGGAAACGGAAGGGACCCCATGAAGAAAGTCATTTTTTTCCCCTTTGCTCCTTTTTTGGCTTCTATTCCAGCTAGGACTTGCACCACAGCCCCACTCTACACATGCCTTGTAATGCAAACATCATATGTCCTCCTTGTAAGGGACAAAGAGAAGAGGATATCTTGAGTCTTCCAGCACAATAGATGGTATCTAAGGAATCACGGAGCAGAGCCATCGTGTGCCTACTCCAGACCACTGGTGCCCTGGCTTCAGGGGATGAGTGACTTACGAAGGACACCTGGACCCTGTCCTTGTTCTGACCAGTTCCCCGATGCCTGACAGGACACGTACACCAGACCACAATTGCCAACAAAAACCCCAGGCCCCAAGCAAAGGAGAGACTCCCTCCTTCACTTTCTGAGTCTCTTGGACTAAGAGTCCATCTATATCTGCTCTCTATCTTCAACAAACTCTGCCTTTCCCTTCTGCTGGCTCACGTTTGATTTCCATCCTGCGTGAAACCGAAGACCGTCTTGGTTGGTCCTGGGGGACCCCGTCTTCTGGGTCCTTGGACTCGGCCTGCCAGCATCAGGAATATGAAGGCAATGACAACATTTGAGCCATACCATTATCTCTTCTTCTTAACTTCAGAATGCCCAGAAAAACTTCGATTGAATTTCCAGCGCTTCTTTAACTACTTTCAATAAAGGACCTACATTAAATACATTATACTTCCTTCCAAATTTTGATTTTTAGAGACAGAATTAATGTCACCTTAGAGTCTTACCCAGTGCTGACAGACTTCAAATATTCTCTTTATGGCCTTTGCTGATTATAAAAATAATTCGCCTCATAAAAATTCAAACAAAACAGAGATCAAGCAGACCAGGAGCGTCCCTCACCGTCAGGGTGGGGATCGTGGGCAGCACAACGTCAAGAGTGTCAGCTGTGCATGTTACTTGGCAATAAAACCGAGTGACTTTGCACTCTGACAGGGCACCAATGTGAAAACGGCTTCCTCGAACTGGCCTTTTTAAAACATCTTGCCTCCTGGAAATCAAGAGGGGAGGCAGCAGGCTCCTGGTCTTTCCTGTCACACACATCCTGCAACATCATTCCACACACGTTCAGAGTGCCAAGCACCAAGAAGACACTGATGAGCAGGGCGGACATGGAGACATGGTTCCTGTGCTCCAGAAACCCAGCACTGGTGGTGAGGGAATATAGACCTAAATAAAATAACCACACCCTTCCGTGCACAGTTACAATCAGTGAAGAGAACCCCTGAAGAAAGGCAAGAGAAGTTATAACAAAGACTGTGCCCTAGACTGGGAGTTGAGAAAGACTTCCCTGAAGAAATAATGCTAAGAGCAGAAGGAGGCAGTGTGAACCAGAGGAAGGGGTGGGGCCGTGGGATGGGGAGGTGGCAGGAAGAGCACGTGCAAGGGCCCTGGGGTCAGAGGGAATCTCTGGGTTCTGAAGGCACACGTGAGGCTGGGGAACAGAGAATGGCAGATAATGCTGTTAGATCAGGCAGGGCTTGTCAACCAGGCTAAGGGTTCGTGAGCCTGTGAGTAGGGGGTGGAGACATGCTCTTGCTGGTTGCAGTTGGAGGGTGAATTGGGCAGGGGGAGGAGGAGTGGTAGCCTTGTTGATGGGTGGAACCCCAGCTGGTGGGCTATGGCATTTGTCCTGGCAAGAACAGCCAGAGGCTTGCCGGAGGCCGGCATGTGCCTGAATCCTTTTACAACTACAAACAGATCATAACTGTTTCTGCTGCTGGCTTCCAGATGCCTGTTCACCACGCCAGCCTCACTGCATCGGCTCCCCTGGGGGAGCTTCCTGGGTTCCCGCACACGTCGATTCTTATTTACAAGGTCGTAGGGGTGCCCAAGAATTAGAAGTTTTAAAGCTTGTCCCGGTAATTCAGATGTGTATCTGTATTTCTTCCATTTTCTCCACCAAGATTTGCCTGGAAAGATGGTGTGGAACCCTGAACCAAGCGCTAAGTGTTATTTCCATTTCACCACTCCTAACAGTGTGACCTGAATCAAATGGCTTTACCTCGAGAGACTTCATCTGAGTCTCAATTTCACCATCTGTAAAATTGGCATGAGCATTTCCTTCTAGTGTGCTTCATGGGGTTGTTTTGAGGATCTAATGAGATAATGAATTTGAAAGCATAACAAAAATACCTGATATTCTTTACCCACAAACATTGTTGGAAAAAGCATTTCACCTTTATTTTGTCGTATTTTGAGCCTTTTAAATCTTGTTTTAAATTTTTTTATTAACATATAATGTATTATTTGTTTCAGGGGTATGAGTCTGTGATTCATCAGTCTTGCACAATTCACAGCGCTCACCATAGTACATACCCTCCCTGATGTTCATCACCCAGCCACGCTGTCCCTCCCGCTGCCCGCCACTACAGCAACTCTCAGTTTATTTCCTGAGATTAAGAGTCTCTTATGGTTTGTCTCCCTCTCTGGTTTCGTCTTGTTTCATTTTTCCCTCCCTTCCCCTATGATCCTCTGTCTTGTTTCTCAAAATCTTCATATCAGTGAGATCATATCATACTTATCTTTCTCTGATTGACTTACTTCTCTTAGCATAATACCTTCTAGTTCCACCCACGTCGTTGCAAATGGCAAGATTTCATTTTTTTTTTGATGGCTGCATAATATTCCATTTTATATACATACCACATCTTCTTCATCCATTCATCTGTTGATGGACATCTAGGCTATTTCCATAGTTTGGCTATTGTGGACATTGCTGCTATAAACATTGGGGTGCATGTGCCTGTTCGGATCACTATATTTGTATCTTTGGGGTAAATACCCAGTAGTGCAATTGCTGGGTCATAGGGTAGCTCTATTTTCAACTTTTTTAGGAACCTCCATACCGTTTTCCGGAGCGGCTGCACCAGCTTGCCTTCCCAACAGTGTAGGAGGGTTCCCCTTTCTCTTCATCCTTGCCAACATCTGTCATTTCTTGACTTGTTAATTTTAGCCATTCTGACTGGTGTGAGGTGATATCTCATTGAGGTTTTGATTTGGATTTTCCTAATGCCGAGTGATGTTGAGCACTTTTTCATGTGTCTGTTGGCCATTTGGATGTCTTCTTTGCAGAAATGTCTGTTCATGTCTTCTGCCCATTTCTTGATTAGATTATTTGTTCTCTGGGTGTTGAGTTTGATAAGTTCTCTATAGATTTTGGATACTAGCCCTTTATCTGATATGTCATTTGCAAATGTCTTCTCCCATTCTGTTAGTTGTCTTTTGGTTTTGATGACTGTTTCCTCTGCTGTGCAAAAGCCTTTTATCTTGATGAAGTCCCAATAGTTCATTTTTGCCCTTGCTTCCCTTGCCTTTGGCAGTATTTCTAGGAAGAAGTTGCTGCAGCTGAGGTCGAAGAAGTTGCTGCCTGTGTTCTCCTCAAGGATTTTGATGGATTCCTGTCTCACATTTAGGTCTTTCATCCATTTTGAGTCTATTTTTGTGTGTAGTGTAAGGAAATGG
>NW_027769759.1:0-3848 GCF_054177405.1 Leptonychotes weddellii
GGAAAATAGTTTTTCCTGTACTGCTGAAGTTTCTTTTTGGTAAACAGTATCTTTCTAAAAGAAAAAGCATGAAGGAGAAATTGAGGTGTGTATATATCCTCAAATGACCAGCATTGTATTCGTGAATACTGTGTATCTTGCAATGAACAGTGTGGAAAGCTGTTCATTTTTCAATCTGAAGTAAAAATACTTTCAAGAAAAAAAAAAAAAAATGAGATCTGGTTGTAGAAAGATGACTTATTAAAGATTATTCATTTATTAAATGCAGGTTTGATCCTCTAACTCAAAGTCCACCAGCTCCAAACATATTGCTCTTTCCTACTGCTTCTCCTTTGTCTGACATTCATGGTTCTGTATGATCTTACCCCAAACTACTTTTCTAAGTTTATTTCCAGCATCTGCTGGTTTATTCTTCTGTATAGGTATGCCTTTTTCAAATTTGAAATATGCTACCAGCTGTCATCAGCAAAGCTTACATACTTATAAAAACCCAAGAGATAGTAATGTCTGAATCAGCATCACCATCGTCTTAATCACCAATTAAATTGTGCTAATAGTAATTGAGATGCCTCACAGTATAAATGTACTATGTTAATTATGCGGTGGTTGGAATCACCATGCCTTTTCACTTCTCTTGTAAGTGATGCAAAAAAAGAAAATACACACAATGCACACATACCACGGACATTTTGGCGCTAAATAAAACAAAAGCATAACAGTACACAAATCAAGCATTAATAGAGAGGCTGTATCTCATAATTCTTAATATCCTGGTCTCTAGATTCAAGCAGACTTGGGTTTGATTTCCCTCTCAGCCATTTATTAACTTGTCACCTTGAACATATGAGCTGATCTCTCGGACCATCAGTTTTGTCTTATGTAAAATGGGGATGATTATAATAGCAGAACCTTCATCCTAAAATGCAGGGGAGAGTCATTTTAGATAATACATGTAGAGTGCTTACTACAGTGGCTAGTAAGGAGTAAGATCCATTGTGTGTTAGCTATTATTATTATCTTCAGCAGTGTTACTACTATTGTTAGACTTTACTCCCTTCATGTGCCTGATTGCCTAGGTAAGATCAAAGCCAACAGGAGTGAACAATGTAATTAGCAGACTGATAAGTGTCTCCATACCAGCAGTCCTTTGTGATTAATATTTTATGATGGATTCCATTTTCAAATTAAATTTAACAGCCTTGATAGCTATGCAGAGGCCAATACTGGAATAGTGAGTTATCTCATTGGATAATTGGAAATAATGGGTGTCTAGTTTAAATGATTTTGTTTGACTTCACAGGGAGCCACAGCCCTCCGTAACTGGCAGAGAAAACTTTTCACAATTTACGCATCACATTTACCTTATGCAGAGTATGCATTTATTTTAAAGATGTGATAAGGTCCTCTGGTAACCCGGCCATCGTCAGTGACTGGAGGTTGAACTAATGAGACATTAGGGATGAAAACAGTAGGATGTAAGGCCAGTTTATTATCCCTATGACTCTGCTGATGTTCTTATGAGCCGTCCTGCTCCTGTCCCCCAACTCACCCTTGATCTATCACCGTCCTTTTTCAAGATCTGCTTTTCCATGTTTTACACATTTCACAAGATTTATATCTTGTTTCCCTAAGTGAATGTTGAAACATGTTGAATTCTCTTGTCATCTACAAGTTTAACCTTAAGTTTAAAGAGTTTTTAATAATTATTAATTACCATTCTTCACTATTTATGGTTAATTTACTATTAATTACTAATAATCTCCAGTGTACATTATATTGTGCAAGTACTTTCAGTATCTTTCTATTAAAACATTGGAGCTGCAGATCAAACTCAATCATTTCACGGTAACAATCTGCCATATAAGCTAATTGGCAAAGAACATCTTTGCTGTCGCACCAATCAGCCAGATCACTCTTGTTTTCTGTCAGGAAAAAGTCTGACTTTATTTTCCAATTCAAATAAACATGTTAATTCATGTGCCCAAGACAATCATCTCTCTTTTGAATTCAGATCCTGAAATAGATACAGAGATAAGGCGCAGAACCTTACCAAGAGTTTTGTCACCTGGATGACGTAAGCCTCAGCCACTTGCATTTCAGATGTGGTTTTAAGGGACCTTTCTTTAACAGAGGTGATGCATCCTAGAACCTTCGTTTTGTTTTGGCGCTCTGAAGGTGCGGTAAGAGAAGGGGCTTGTGCCTTTCATTTGTAAAGTGGGAAGTGGACTTTGGTGATACGGAAGATCAAAAGAGAGAACTAGTGAGAAAGTTTGACCACCCCACTGAAGACCTAGAAGATGATTCCCTTGAAACTATGCCGTGCCAGCAAAACCCCAGAACATCTTCACGTACTTTCAGCAGTTCAGGTACCCCCAGCTGCCCATGCACAGAGCGTGATACAAAGTGGGCGCTCAGTAATGAGGTACTGAATGAGTGAATTTTACCATGTTTTATTTAGCCTTTTATATTATATAAGCCCACCCCCCAAAAAAGCAGCTTATCATCTTTTTCTCACAGCTTATCTCTGCAATGATGATACATTATAATTTTTTTAGGTTTTTATTTTTATTTATTGATTTGAGACAGAGAGAGAGAAAATGAGCAAGGGGAGGGAGCCCAACGTAGGGCTTGATCCCAGGACCCTGAGATCATGACCTGAGCCAAAGGCAGACACTTAACCAACTGAGCCACCCAGGCACCCTGACAATACGTTATATTTTAATATCAAACTGTTCTTTTGAAAGTCATATATGTTCACTGAAGTGAGTTTGAAAAATAGAAAAAAATATAAAATATTGCTTTGAATTCCCATTGCTGCCAGTTAGGGTTTTCTCGCCTTTATGCTACTCTGTGTTTAGGTTCTCATTGTTTTTCACTCCATATGCCCTTATTAAAAAATAAATGTAAAATGGGCACAACAAAGTATTCTTTTGTCCTTACCTTTACCAGACCTTTGGAAATAGAATATTCATTATCCGCTAGACGGTTACACTTAAATAACTTTCTCAGAAAGAGTATATCTGGTGCACATTTCTCAGCCTTCATAAATCTCTGCTCACCAAGTCAGATGGAATTCATCATAGCTGGTATGAGGGTATTCTTTCTCATCAGAACTCTGTTTATACCATTGGGGTATAGCCACTTGCCACATGTGGATATTGAGCAGTTGAGATGTGGCTGATCTGAATTGAGCTATGCTATAGGTGTAAAATATACATCAAATTTCAGAGATTTAATGCTATATCCATATCTGTTTCTCTGTCTGTAGATAGCTATAAATATATATATTCAATATAAATTTAGTAGATATATACAGTATACAATTAATGAAATTACATACCTCATTAAGTTTCATACAATATATAAATATTTGTACTGTAAGATATATACTGTTTTTATACTATAAATACATTTTTAAAGATTTTATTTATTTGAGAGAGAGAAAGAGAGAATGAGAGAGAGAGAGAGCATGAGAGGGGGGAGGGTCAGAGGAAGAAGCAGACTCCCCGCCAAGCAGGGAGCCTGATGTGGGACTTGATCCCAGGACTCCAGGATCATGACCTGAGCCAAAGGCAGTCGCTTAATGAACTGAGCCACCCAGGTGCCCTGTACTATAAATATTTAATGAGGGGCGCCTGGCCGGCTCAGTCGGTAGAGCATGCAACTCTTGATCTCCGGGCCATGATTTCCAGCCCCACATTGGGTGTAGAGATTACTTTTTTAAAAAATGTAATGAGGGGCGCCTGGGTGGCTCAGTTGGCTAAGCGACTGCCTTCGGCTCAGGTCATGATCCTGGAGTCCCGGGATCGAGTCCCGCATCGGGCTCCCTGCTCAACAGGGAGTCTGCT
>NW_027769760.1:0-295 GCF_054177405.1 Leptonychotes weddellii
TTGCATGTTTCAATTTTTGTTGTTAAATACTGGACATTTTAAATAATATAATGTGTTCGGGTGCCTGGTTGGCTCAGTCAGTTAAGCATCTGCTTTCAGCTCAGGTCATGATCTTGGGGTCCTGGGATAGAGCCCTGCGTCAGGCTCCCTGCTCAGTGGGGAGTCTGCTTCTCCCTCTGTCACCACCCCCATTCATGCTTTCTCTCACTCACACTGTCTCTCTTGAATAAATAAACAAAATCTTTAAAAATAAATAAATATTAGTTCTTTGGGTATTGAGTTTGATAAGTTCTTT
>NW_027769761.1:0-295 GCF_054177405.1 Leptonychotes weddellii
TCCACTATCTTTCTGCCTTTGGATTAATTGAACATTTTTATGATTTCATTTTATCTTCCTTATTAGCCTAGGACCACTCTTTTTCTTTTTTATTTTAATGATTTCTTTATGGTTTTTAGCATATAAGATTCTTATAAATTTATAAGAATATTAACAGTGCACTTCCATTCTTGCCCTTCCATTTTTTGTGCTACTGTTATCTTCAGTTTACTTTTTTAAATGTCTTTATTGAAATGTAATTCATATACCATATAATTCAATCATTTAAAGGGCACAATTGTGGTTTTTTGTATAT
>NW_027769762.1:0-295 GCF_054177405.1 Leptonychotes weddellii
TTAAGTAGTGCAGCTGAGTCCAAATACTAAATATAAGAATAATCTCAGAGCTAAAAAATTTTTTTTGATTCCATGTTTGAAAGACTTTTTTAAAAACCAAATTTTGATTAATTTAACAAAGAATCAACTTTCCCAATGTATGTAATTATAAAAAATCTTTCCAATTACCAATTCGTCACAATGTATCAACTGAAAGCTGTATATGCTTTCCAAAGAAAAAGAAGAGCAATTAAAATAAGGCTTTGTCAGCCAATGTAACATTGTAAGGGTAAATGCATAATTTCCTGACACCTTT
>NW_027769763.1:0-295 GCF_054177405.1 Leptonychotes weddellii
ACATTAACCTCCAAGGTAATAAGGTCTTAATCCATTTACAGAGTAAATGTCTCCAGAAAGCACCTACGTGCAAACTTGAATAATAGAGATTTGGGTTGTTGCTGGCCAGGATAAGAACTATTGCACATCATCTTGACCTTAAGGTCTCTTGGGCCACACCATATAGACAGCAGGTCTGGTGTTGCTTCTCTGTCAACAGGCAAAGCAGTGGGTTATAAACTTGTGTGCTGCCTCTTTCTAACAACATTGGAAGGGGTGAAGTTATGGAGAGAGGTCAGCCCAGATTCTCTCTTCA
>NW_027769764.1:0-295 GCF_054177405.1 Leptonychotes weddellii
CAGGTGGGAACTGGCCCCTTTGAGGAGTGAAACTGCTTGTCCAAAGTCACCCAACTTGTACGTAACAATCCAAATTTGAACCTGGGTTTGTGGGACTCCGGAGCCGGGGCTCTTTTCCGTGACTGGCCCGGAGGAGGTAGCCCTGGCCTCTTGGAGAAATTATGCCCTCTTCAAGCGCCCTTCAAGCGCCCTTCAAGCCCCGCCTCTAGGGAGACTTGAACTGAAGCAGGAGGAGAAAGGCTTGTCCTCGGACCTCAGTGCGAGCGTGTGTGTGTGTGTGTGTGTGTGTGTGTGT
>NW_027769765.1:0-295 GCF_054177405.1 Leptonychotes weddellii
GCCGAGCAGGGAGCCCGATGCGGGACTCGATCCCGGGACTCCAGGATCATGACCTGAGCCGAAGGCAGTCGCTTAACCAACTGAGCCACCCAGGCGCCCCGAGGGTCTGCATTTCTAACGAGCGTTCTGGTGATGCCAAAGTGTGGTCCCAGACCACGCATTGAACAGTGAGGCTCGAGGTGACATAGGAACGTGATGCCCCTTCCCTGCTCAACCCTCGGATCATTTCCCATCCCCGCTGGATAAAACTGACCACCCTTGAGCAGGTCCTGCCTCATTTCCAAGCGGACCTCAA
>NW_027769766.1:0-295 GCF_054177405.1 Leptonychotes weddellii
AAAATCTATCTGTCTCTGTCCCTTCCTCTCTCTCTTTCCAGGTGATGGGCCTTGCTGGGAAAAGCACCTGTCCAGAAATCAGGCATTCATGGGTTCCTGTTCTCGATCTGACTGAAATAAGCAGGAAGACCTTGGCTGAACCTCTTTACCTCTGTGGATCTCCATTCTCCGTCTCCCAAATAAAGACGCTGTAGTGAAATCTCAAGTCCCACTTCACATTATTCTCCATAATCTGTAATGATTGTCTAAATACCATAAGAGAATAAAGGATGAAGTAGAACACCCAAAACCCATC
>NW_027769767.1:0-295 GCF_054177405.1 Leptonychotes weddellii
TCTCTGTCAAATAAATAAATAAAATCTTAAAAAAAAAAAAAGAAAAATTTACAAACTGAATGGTGCCGCTGGAGACTGAGAGTTTTGGTTCCCCTCTCCTTCAATGTCGACTTGGTGGTAATCAAATCTGCCCTACAGCTTCAAAGTCAAAAGGGAGAAGACTTTTGCTCACCTTCGGGAGAAGAAAGCTGTGTATCTTTGGAAGAATTTGGGAGAACTTCCTGGGGGGTTGGTTGGAAGCTATTTGAGTATCATCACCCACCCTCATACCCAAAGCCCCTGCACCTTGCCTCCC
>NW_027769768.1:0-295 GCF_054177405.1 Leptonychotes weddellii
CAATTATCCAATAAAAGAAACCAGGATTCCTTGGAAAAATGGCTGATTGCATTACAGCAACAGAAGAAGTATAATATGAGCCTGGAACATCTTATGATGCCAAAAAATGTTTTAAAATGATGGTGATATGTCAAAAGAACACAAAAGCCAGCTTGAACCGCATGCAGAATGAAACTGGACCATTTCCTTACACTGTACACAAAAATAGACTCAAAATGGATGGGAGACCTAAATGTGAGACAGGAATCCATTCAAATCCTTGAGAACACAGGCAGCAACCTCTTCAACCTCAGCC
>NW_027769769.1:0-3848 GCF_054177405.1 Leptonychotes weddellii
CTTTGAGATAGTTGAGAAGAGAATAAGGTAAAAGGGACAGGGATGGAAGCTAAACATCTGAATATACACTGTTTCATACTTTGCACTGTGGAACCATCTAATTTTTCATAATTTAAAAAAGAAAAATCCCTATGAGAGTCAGACAGACAATAGACTTGGAGAGAATCCAGATACAGCCTGGTTAATCATGGACATTTAGCATATGAAGTTGTGGCATCTCAAATCACCTGAAGTTTTACTTTATATAGGTGGGTAAGGTTTTACTTTATAAGTTGAAGAATAATTCACAGTGAAGTGCACAGACCTGAGTATAGCTAGATGAGTTGACACCTATCCCTACTACCTTCAACATGTAATCCATTTCCAACTCTAGAAAGTTCCCCTGTCTCCTCCCTTGGTTGATCTCTACTACCCACCTCTAGAGGCAACCACTGCTCTGAGAATTTTAAGAAATGCTATTGGGATATATGTAAAATAAGACAAAATTGGATCCACTTGGATAAATTCCAAATGACTTCAGAGATTTTTTTTTAAGATTTTATTTATTTATTTGAGAGAGAGAAAGAGAGAGAGAGAGAGCACATGACAGGGGGGAGGGTCAGAGGGAGAAGCAGACTCAGGAGCCCGATGCGGGACTAGATCCTGGGACTCCAGGATCATGAGCTGAGCCGAAGGCAGTCGCTTAACCAACTGAGCCACCCAGGTGCCCCAACTTCAGAGATTTAAATACAAAAAAGGAAACTACGTAAAAACTAGAAGACACCCCCCCACCACCCGCTGAACACCCCCACCTCCTCAACCCTCACACCGGCATTTTGAGCTCAGGGCCATTGCCTGAGCTCTAGCCTCCTTCCCACTCCAGCCCCGCACAAGCCCTCCTCAGATGCCCACGTGCGTCCCTCTCATTACCTTTACAGGGTGTGTGTAGCCTTCTATCTAAAGTTGCACCTCCTACAGCCTGCTTTATTTTTCTCCAGAGCTGTTATCTTCCAACATACCACATATTTTGCTCACTTAACTTGTCAGGGGTCTGCTTCCCTGTCCTAGAACAACTTCCTGAAGGCTGGGACTTTTGTCCATTTTGTTCAGTGCTGGATCCTCAGTGTTTAGAGCAGGTGCTCAATGACTTTTTGCTGAGGGTGAGAGTGATGAGAGGAGTTTCAGGGGGACCTAGGGTGGGGTCCAGAGTACCCCATTCTCTTGGCTTTGATGGGATGAAAGGACAGGTCCAAGGCAGTTGAGAAGAACAGAAATGCCTGTGAGGAGGGGACAGCAAGTGTGGGTAGAGACAATGGGTTGACACATCCAGGTGATACTGTCTTCCAAAGGTCTCATGGAGGGGTGAATATGAAGCTCCTGACTCCTGTTGGAGGCCCCTTTTCATCTGCACAGCTGCTGCAGGGCGCCTTGGGCCTGGACCCAGCGCAGCCGCCACTGGGGCAGGGACAGGCCCTGGCAGAGCTCCTCGGACAGGGCGGCTTGGCCTGGCTGCTCCCACCTGGGGAAGGGAAGCGTCACAGGAAGGCTTGGACCTCTAGACACTCGGCCTCCCCCCAACACCATGGCCTGCTTGTCACCAGCTGCCCTCCCTCCGCCGCCCGAGTTCTGCCCGGTCCACCCAGCTCAGCACCCTGCCCCACCATCATATGCCTCTCTCACCAGTCCTCCACAACCCCCTGTAGCTTGGGGATTCGCTCCAGTGCTTTTTTCAGCAGGTTCTCCAGCTGCTTCAGAGCCTGCCCCAGATTGTCTTTTTGCTCCTTCTCCTGGGATGCCCGGATCTGCAGCAGCTCTGCAGGTGAGAAACCCAGGAGGCAGTGTTGAGTCCTCAGGCTCCCTGGTGCCTCATGGCCAGTAAGTCCCCAAGTCTCTAGTCACCTAGTTGTGACCTCAGCATCTCTCCCAAACCTCTCCCTCCTCCCAGGTCCTCATCTCGGGGGCAAGCCCACCATCCCCCCAGCCTCATCCTGGATACCTTCCTCCCTCCTCGACAGACTATCAATCTCCTTGGCCAATCCTTCCCCTTCTTCCCCACTTCCCTACTTCTCCCTCAGCCTCCCTCCTAGGCTCCAGGCCTCAGCCTCCCATTCTGGTCCATTCTCTACATGGCAGCCAGAGTGATCTTTCTAAAGCATAAACCTGATCCTTTCCCTCTCCTACATGGAACCCTCCAAGGCTCCCCAGTGCCCCCAAGACAGAGTCTGAGCTCCTTAGCCTAGTACTTGAAAGTTTGCGCTATGTGGCCTCTGCTTACTACCAAAACCTCGCCTATCCCTCTGGGCCCACTCGAGACACCATCTTTCCTCCTGGAAGCCCTTCCCAGTGTTCCCCAACCCAAGGCTTCCTCCTTAGACTGCTACAGCCCTTCACTCCAGCAGTGTTTCCCCCTGGAGACATGACTGGGTCTAGTCCCTCTCCACAGGCCCCAAACAGGTCCATCTCAGAGCAAGTACAGATCAGCAGTGCAGTCAGAGCCCCTGGGCCTGAATCCTGGCTCCATTCCATCCTTGCCTCCAACCTCAGGCGTGACACTTGCCCTTTCTTCAGCCACTCCTGTGGTCGGGTGTAACATGGGGCAGGGGGCAGACTGGGGCATGCTGGAGTGGGACCTACAAGGCTTGTTGACAGGTTGAAGGTTGGGGGGGGTGGCAGTTAGGGTGCTGGGAGGAAATAAGAATGACTCCTGGCTGGCCGGCCTTAGTAAGGAAAGTGGGGTCATTTATTGAAGGAAGGAAACGAGGCTGAAGAAAAACAAAACTGCTTTTCAGAACAGAGGGAACTATGTTCTGTTACATGTTAAAGCCCAAGATGCCCATGGGGTGGGATGATGCTGTGTCATGTCTTGGGCTGTTTCCACACATAGCTCCCTGCTCATTGGAGAGGGGAAGGCAGGAGCCCAAAACTCAAAGGCTCAAAAATGGTCTCTTCCTGCTTTGCTGATGGCACCCCAAGTCATTTCTCATCAATACACCTCTTCTACCTATTTATCCTTTGATTCTGTGCTCTTTGCTTCTACCATTGGGATCCCTGGGGATGGGCAGCTCTGGCCTCTCTCCTCATTGAGCTCTCGGGGCCAGTAGCTGGTAGGTGCCTACCAAGTCCTTCCTGAGGGAATCTAGCAATGAACAACTTTTCTGAGTTTCAGTTTCTTCATCTGTAAGTTGGGTCTTAATAATCCCTACCTTTGGGGGCACCTGGGTGGCTCAGTTGGTTAAGCATCTGGCTCTTGATTTTGGTTCAGGGCATGATCTTAGGGTTGTGAGACTGAGCCCCATGTTGGCCTCTGTGCTGGGCATGGAGCCTGCTTAAGATTCTCTCTCTCCCCCTCTCCTCCGCCCTGCTCCTCCCTCTCTCTCAAAAACAACAATAACAACAACAACAAAACATCCTACCCTCATTGTAAGGACTGAAAGAGACTGCACATGTGCAGACGAAATGATCGTAATCACACCAGAGACACGTAGCGCTTACTGAATGCTGTGCATTGTTCAGTGCCCTGTTTGGGTAACCGGACTGAGTCTTCCCAGCAACTCTGTAAGGTACTATGATTATGCTTACTCCACTGAGGAGGAAACGGAGGCACTGGGAGATCGCAAAGCAGGGAAGAGGTAGGGCTGAGAGGAGTTTAACTCCACAGCCTAGCTTGCCTTTTTTAAAAAATTAATTAATTAGGGGCGCCTGGGTGGCTCAGTCGTTAAGCGTCTGCCTTCGGCTCAGGTCATGATCCCAGGGTCCTGGGATCGAGCCCCGCATCGGGCTCCCTGCTCCGCGGGAGGCCTGCTTCTCCCTCTCCCCCTGCTTGTGCTCCCTCTCTTGCTGTCTCTCTCTCTGTCAAATAAATAAATAAA
>NW_027769770.1:0-295 GCF_054177405.1 Leptonychotes weddellii
ATCTAATGTACATTGAAACATTGGTAATTGATAAATTTTTATGTATCCTTCTTCCAAAAGTACTTGCATTTTAAAGACAAAAATTATTAACAGTGCATATCCTCTGTTATGGTAGAATTTCAAGTATGATTTATATATTGAAAGGATATATGTGTTTTAGAGAAAGTTCATTTTTCTCTGAAATGGGGTCATATAAGAAGGTCCTCATCCAGGGGCGCCTGGGTGGCTCAGTTGGTTAAGCAACTGCCTTCGGCTCAGGTCATGATCCTGGAGTCCCGGGATCGAGTCCCGCATC
>NW_027769771.1:0-295 GCF_054177405.1 Leptonychotes weddellii
TCCCTGATACTACTGTTTCCTTTGACACTTGAATGGCATTAAACTCCCCTCCTCCGTTTTTGTCACAGTAATATTTTAAAATTTTAGATCATTTTCGGCCCTGTCATCATTGCTTTGTGCTGTTAATACTTATTAAGATTTGGGATGCCTGGGTGGCTCAGTCGTTAAGCGTCTACCTTCGGCTCAGGTCATGATCCCACGGTCCTGGGATTGAGCCCCGCATCGGGCTCCCTGCTCCGCGGGAAGCCTGCTTCTCCCTCTCCCACTCCCCCTGCTTGTGTTGCCTCTCTCTCTC
>NW_027769772.1:0-295 GCF_054177405.1 Leptonychotes weddellii
GGAGATGAAGTTATTCCAGCCTCTTCAGTCCTTACTCGAAGCCCTTGCATACACTTAACCATGCTCATCCCAGACAACCTGCCAGCATGTCGTGTATTCCCCAGACCAGGAGCAGTAGCAGCATCACCCAGAACTAGGCTAGGAATGCAAATTCCCGGGCCCCACCCCAGACCTCCTGTACCAGAAGCTCTGGGCACGGAGACTGGCAGTTTGGGCTAGGACAAGCCCTCCAGGTGACTGCAGTGCTCACTAAAGTTTGAGAACTGCTGTCCAGGTTTTTGTTTTTGTTTGTTTA
>NW_027769773.1:0-295 GCF_054177405.1 Leptonychotes weddellii
TGTCTGAAGAGCCTGACAGTTTGCTGCAAAAATCCTCCCCTTTTTAAAGGAATTTAATCAGGGGCGCCTGGGTGGCTCAGTCGGTTGAGCATCTGACTTTGGCTCAGGTCAGGACCTTGGGGTCCTGGGACGGAGCCCTGCATTGGGCTCCCTGCTCAGCGGAGAGCCTCCTTCTCCCTCTCCCCCTGCTTGTGCGCGCGCTCTCTCTCTGATAAATAAATAAAATCTTTAAAGGGGTTTGATTGGTCTTGGGCCCCCACAGCCCTCCATTGGTTCTGCTCCTTATCAGCTGATG
>NW_027769774.1:0-295 GCF_054177405.1 Leptonychotes weddellii
TTTAATATACTGGCAATAAAGTACAGAACAATTCATAGTTTCACACAGACACTAACTCACGAGGATAATTTTGTTTTCAAACAGGAAAAGAGTTCATAAAAGCCAATTATTTACAACTGTGTTTAAAACCTTTTAAACAATACAGAAAAGAGAAGGTGTTTTGAACAGTTTCCAGTTCTGCATGGTAGGTTTCTACATTACAAAAATAATTTGCTTTACAAATTATAACTAATTTTATTTTGCACAAAGCCTTAAAAAAAAAAAAACCTTGGCACTTTATATCTTGGTCAGTAGG
>NW_027769775.1:0-295 GCF_054177405.1 Leptonychotes weddellii
ATAACATATATTCTGTATACCTGTAATGTCTGCCCTTAAATGTTTCCATGGATGAAAGTCGTCTAGTAAGTTGTAGTCAATTAAAATAGTATATGACAGGGGCGCCTGGGTGGCTCAGTTGGTTAAGCGACTGCCTTCGGCTCAGGTCATGATCCTGGAGTCCCGGGATCGAGTCCCGCATCGGGCTCCCTGCTCGGCAAGGAGTCTGCTTCTCCCTCTGACCCTCCTCCCTCTCATGCTCTCTGTATCTCATTCTCTCTGTCTCAAATAAATAAATAAAATCTTTAAAAAAAAA
>NW_027769776.1:0-295 GCF_054177405.1 Leptonychotes weddellii
GTCACCATTCCAACCAGAAATTGGCACAAATGCTACTGTGTCGGGGTTGTAGCCAATTTTCTTAATGTACGTGCTGACTTCTGTAACGATTTCCTTGTATCTCTTCTGGCTGTAGGGTGGCTCAGTGGAAGCCATTTTATTAACACCAACAATTAGTTGTTTTACACCCAGTGTGTAAGCTAGAAGGGCGTGCTCACGGGCCTGCCCATTCTTGGAGATAACCGGCTTCAAGCTCACCAACACCAACAGCAACAATCAGGACCGCACACTCAGCCTGAGATGTGCCTGGAATCCT
>NW_027769777.1:0-295 GCF_054177405.1 Leptonychotes weddellii
TTTTTTTTTTTTTTAATAGTCATTAAGAATTGGTGTTAATTCTCCATTAAATGTTTGGGTGAATATAACATTATTAATGCCTCTTATCCTGGGCCTTTTTTTTTTTTTTTGGTAGGTAATTTTTTTGATTACTGATTTAATCTCTCCATTTTTTTTTTTTTTTAGGTCTGTTAGTTTGTCTGCAGCTTTTTAGTTTGTATTTTTCTAGGAATTTGTCTGTTTCATCTAGGTTGTCCAGTTCATTGGCATGTAGTTGTTCATACTATTCCCTTATAATCTTTATTTATGTAAAGTC
>NW_027769778.1:0-295 GCF_054177405.1 Leptonychotes weddellii
AGGTGACGGAGGCGGTGATGGAGGTGATGGTGATGGAGGTGGTGGTGGGGGTGGGGATGGTGACAGAGGTGGCGGTGGTGGGGGTGATGGAGGTGATGGTGGGGGTTGGAGTGGTGAGGGAATTCCAGGCAGAGACAATACAAGCAAAGACACGGTGATGGGAAAACCTATTGCTAATGTGAGTGGAGTAAGAAGGGATTTGAGGATATCAAGTTAGAAGTCAGATCATGAAGGCCCTAGAATGCCAGTCTAAGATATCGTGGATAACATATCTAAGAATGCCACCTAAGATATT
>NW_027769779.1:0-295 GCF_054177405.1 Leptonychotes weddellii
ACTTAGTTGGTATGTCCTTACAGAGACCAATGCCGAGCTTTGGATAATGTCACTCTCTATAAATGGATTAAGGTGATGCCGTATTGCTTATGTCCCTAACCACCTGTCAGAATCAAATGTAAATCTTCTCTGGTGGAAGGTATCTCACTGGGCCTCAAATTATACCCATCTTCGCTTATATACAATGTCTAGAACTCAGTTGAAAATGACTGGGCACCCAGTGCGGATGGGACAAGACCCACACTGGCTCCAGGTAACGGAGTTATCGGACAAAGATGTTATAATATCTATGCTT
>NW_027769780.1:0-3848 GCF_054177405.1 Leptonychotes weddellii
AAAAAAAAAAAAAAGAATCAAAATTTCTAGACAGGATCCAGCTCTGTTACTAGTATTTACCAAAGTTAGATGATTCACTCAGCCAGTGTTAGGATTATCTCCTAATTTGTTTTTTTAAAAGATTTTATTTATTTATTTTAGTGAGTACTTTAAACAAACCTATGTGACTATTCTAATATAGCTAGTCAGTGTCCCTCACTTAAGAACTCTGAGACTAGCTAATCAGGATATCATACCCAGTTAAACAAGTCCATGTAAGCTTTTCTGATTCAATAAGCTCTAGTGATCCCAAATTTCAATATAAAATCAAAACAATGGATTAGTGATAAACTGCCCCAATTATATGATGATTTTTCCCTATTTACTTTTTTCTTCATTAACCAAACATTTTAAAGCAACCAGAGCAGGCAAAAATGGACCAGGAAAACAAAAGGATGACCCCCCCCAATTTATTTAATAACAAACAAAAGCAACTGTATTTAATACATGTATAGAAGAAAACAAACAAAAAAACACAAGATGATGGAAATACATGATAACCTGTTCCTAATACACTTTGTAAATTAAATCACTTTCTTAGAGGAACAAGCTACATGTGTTGTTCATACTAAAACATAGTAAAGTTGGCTCATTCTTTCCAGGGTCCCATATATTCTTTAGAAGTAAATGCAAACGGGGCACCTGGGTAGCTCAGTTGGTTAAGCATCCAACTCTTGATTTCAGCTCAGGTCATGATCTCAGGGTCATGGGACAGAGCCCTGCTACGGGCTCCATGCTGGGTGGAGAGTCCACTTGGGATTCTGCCTATCCCTCTCCTTTTTCCCCTCCCCCCGGCTCGCTCTCTCAAGTAAATAAATAAATCTTAAAAAAAAAAAAAAGCAAATGCAAACAACTCCTCCTCATTTCAAAGAAAACCCACTGCAAATATGACATCAACAGGTCATACAAGCTCAAAGTTCCCATTTCAAAGTATGATCTGTAAATACTTTCTAAGAAAAGTAAATCCGAACAAAGACATATATAAAAGCAATGTTAATGCAAGGAAATCCATAGGCTTTCTCCTATGTCTTAGCATTTTGTCATCTGAAGGATCCACAGGAAATAAAAGCTATCTCTGCGAATGTAGTGCATCTAAGAAAGCCACTGCTCAATGATCTGCGCAGGACGTACCCGATCGCTGCGGGGGTCAGGCGGGTGTGCAGCTGAGGGGTGGTGGAAGTAGTGGTGGTCGTCAGGGAGCCATCCGTTCCAGTCTTCTCCCAGTCAAAAGGATCACTCTCAACTACTCCAAAGGTCTTGATGCTGTTGTCAAACACGGATGTCAGAAGCTAGGCCATAAAGAAAAAAGCTAGAGTAAGCTAACAATAAACAATGTCATTTTATTCTTTAAGAGAAAGCCGCCAGACTCACAAATTAATTTTGTAGTAGGATTAAAAAAAAAAACAACAGATGGTACAAATAGGGTTCTGAATAAGGACTATATGTGGATGACGATACTGAATAAATACTGATTTTTCTCAGTTGAGGTACCGGTTTGTAGTTATGTAGGAAATTGTCTTTGTTAAAAGATACATAATGAAGCATCTTCTCTAAAACCTACTTTCAGATGGTTTGGCAAAAGGAAATTTGTGTTGTATGTGAAAATATGTATTCAGTTTCAACCAACTATATGATCATTTTTTTTTTTTTTGTCAAAAAGGAGTATTTTTATATGGTTCAGCTTAAATAAGTGAGCAGTGTTAACAGTTGTTATATCTAGGTTAAGGGGTATATAGAAGTTCATTGTGCTTTCTTACAATTTTGGGGAGTTTGAAAAATTCAACTGTATGTGGTGTGAGTGTATACACAAATTATCACAAAGAAATCTGCCTCTTTATTTGGTTTATATTAAATATTTCAATTTTTGGTCTTTATTTTATTTTTTTAAAGATTTTTTTAAAGTAATCTCTCCACCTAAAATGGGGCTTAAATTAACCCCCAGATCAAGAATTGCGTGCTCTATAGACTGAGCCAGCCAGGCACCCCTCATTTTTTTGCCTTTAAATTCCAAAACTCTGATGTGATCTAGATAATGATCTCACAAAGACTGCCCTTTACTGTTTCTGATTTTTAATTTTATGATTATGGCTTCATTCTCTCCTCATCGTTTCTCTTACCCTGTTAGTATCCAAGAGTAAAGAATAATTTAGATTTCTGTCTGGAGCCATTGGGTAAATAAATGCTGATGTCATTTACTGAAATGGAAAGCAGAGAGTTTGAGGACTGGGATACTGAAAGTTTTAGGGAGTTTAGGGTGGAACAGGGTATACTACAAACTTGAAAGTCATCAGCATATAGATATGAATAGGTATTACTTAAAGCCTTAGGACCAGATATCATCTAAGCAGAGTAGGTAGCAAAGAGGTCCAAGGGCAAAGGCCTAAGGCACTCCAACCTTTAGTTAGAAAGAAGACTCACTAAAGGAAACCAAGAAGGAGTGGCCAGTGAGACAGAAAAACAAAGTGTGTGCTGTTTTAGATGCCTAACTGAAGAAAACATCTCAACAAGAAGATGGCCAAATGCTATCAACTGTAGATTTATAGTTATTTCTGATTACTTAATTGGTTTCTCTCTTTCACTCAGACTGTAAGCTCCAAGAGGCTGGCACACATCTGATCTTGTTCATCATAGTATCTAACACAGTATCTTATATATGAGTGCAGTGCTGTGATTTATAAGAAATAAGTTTGGTCAACTGCATGACCAAAATATATTTCTTACATATATTTGGTCTTTGTCCACAGTTCCTGGTTCACAGGTCCCCAAACCTTTGAAATTTCCTGAGAAAAAAAGAGCAATAGGCGCCTCTTTTGTTATAATATTTGATCTGTAGTCCTCAGTTCCTGAAACCACGTCAGAGCCATAAAGGTAAAATGGCTCTCTTGTTATTCCTAACAAGCCCCTTTCCACCACAACTGGGTTTTACTTAATGAGGTGACTTTTGGAAAGCACCTATGGATATGGGCTGGTCACCAGAGGAACCAACCCTATGATTAGAGAGTTGGAACTTTCAGTCCTATCCCATGGCCTCCAGGAAAGAGGAGAGGGGCTAGAAGTTGAAATCAATCACCAAAGGTGAATGATTTAATCAACCATGCCTATATAATGAAGTCTCCATAAAAACCCAAAAGGATGGGGTTTGGAGAGCTCCTGGATGGTAAATATAATGGAGGTGCTGAGAGAGTGGTGCCCTCAGAGAAGGCTTGGAGGCTCCACACCCTTTCCTCATACCTTGCCCTATGCCTCTTTTCCATCTGGCTTTTTTGGAGTTATATCCTTTGTAATACATCAGTAATCTAGTGAGAAAACTGTTTTCCCAAGTCCTGTGAGCCACTCTAACAAATTAATCAAACGCAAGGAAGGGGTTGTGGGAACCTCTGAATTATAGTCATAGGTCAGTCAGAAATACAGGTGACAACCAGGACTTGGGATTGACATCTGAAGTGGAGGCGGTCTTCTGGGATTGAGTTGTTAACCTGTGGAATTTGATGCCATCTATCTCTGGGTGGGTAGTGTCAAATGTAAGTTGAATTGCAGGATACCTGGCTGATGCCCAGAGCATTGCTAGGTGATGGTGGTGGGGAACCTATCTTAGAATTATGAGTGCAGCAGAAATCAGTTGCATTTCTATTCACCAACAACAAGACAGAAGAAAGAGAAATTAAGGAGTCGATCCCATTTACAATTGCACCCAAAACCATAAGATACCTAGGAATAAATCTAACCAAAGAGGCGAAGGATCTGTACTCAGAAAACTATAGAATACTCATGAAAGAAACTGAGGAAGACACAAAATAATGGAAAAACGT
>NW_027769781.1:0-295 GCF_054177405.1 Leptonychotes weddellii
ATGCCCAAGAGGCAGGCTGGGTATAGTTTCCGCAGGACCATGGGATTTCCCTGGGGTCCGGCCATGACCTACCAAACAGCAGGTAGATAGAATCAGGGGGCTCTCGTGTCCAGGAAGAACCCCCTTAAAAACGATCAAAACCAAGAACTTCTGGGGCTCTTATATGTCACTTGAGTCCCCCTGCCCCCAAGACATTTCTGGCATGTTGGACTGAACGCCACCATCCTTGTTCATTCTAACAAAGCAGGAGCAATGAGTTGAAAAGTTGTAAATAATAAATATATTTATCTCACTA
>NW_027769782.1:0-295 GCF_054177405.1 Leptonychotes weddellii
GCGTGCGCGAACCACACATGGAAAAATGTAAAAACCTACCGACTTCTATCGGGTTCTTTTTTGCCAGGAACATACTGACAAATCGGCGTCGGACTGCATTCGCAGCTGGCTGGCGCAGGCAAAAAGCACGCACTGCTGTAGGGCTGCAGGGCTGCAGGGTAACAGCTCCTCCCGGTTTCCTTTAACATTAAAAAAAAAAAGTGGGTCGTGACCCATTTGAGAGTCCTGAAAGCAACATAATGGGTCACGACCAGAATTTTTTAAATGCAAAGGAATAGAGCACTAAGTAGAATGC
>NW_027769783.1:0-295 GCF_054177405.1 Leptonychotes weddellii
GTTGCTGTAAAGGGTACATCAACCCAAAGATTGATTGTCTGGCGGTGAGCACACACAGGCAGATGTCCCCACACCCACTCAGATGTTCCCATTCATGGTGTGGGGCCAGAAAGCCCAGACATGGGGTGTTGGAGGAGGAACTTGAGTATTTAAGACACTTACCTGGAAAATTCCTCCATCCTGATTTTTTTTCTCCCTCTAGGTTTTGTTCATCTTACAGTGGTAGCAGCTGAAATATGATAAATGGCTGATTTCAGGCTGTTTTTGAGGGACTCACTCATTTTTGGACACCAAC
>NW_027769784.1:0-295 GCF_054177405.1 Leptonychotes weddellii
AGACTATCCCAGTTAAATGTCTTTTAGTTTCCTGACATGATGATTGGATTATTTGGGAATTTTTTTTATCCTACAATATTTAGAATCAGAAAACAGTTTGAACTTGCCGTGAGTGAAAGTTTGCAACATTCATGACAAAGTAAAGAACATAGAAAAGATGATTCTTCCTATTCTTTTCAGGATGAATGCTTTCTCTTTTTCTTTTTTTTTAATTTAATTTTATTATGTTATGTTAATCACCATACATTACATCATTAGTTTTTTATGTAGTGTTCCATGATTCATTGTTTGTGTA
>NW_027769785.1:0-295 GCF_054177405.1 Leptonychotes weddellii
AGGCTGAGACAGGTATATGGGAACTCTCTATCTTTGCAACCTTTCTATAAAGCTACAATTATTTAAAAATAAAAAGCCTATTAAAAAAATGAATAGGGAGGAAGAAAAGAAAGAGCACCAGAAGAACCCAGAAGTATCAGAGTGCAGAAATACAATAGACTATGCTGGGAAGTGATTCCTCTCCATCTCATTGTTTTCTAGTTCATTCCTTCTACCTTCCTGCATTACTTCCCCTGCCTTCTTCATTGCACTTTCATATGGATAGTCCTCCACTTTGTGAGCCCTCCTCCCTCCC
>NW_027769786.1:0-295 GCF_054177405.1 Leptonychotes weddellii
CTAAAACTAATGATGTAATGTATGGGGATTAACATAAGAATTAAAAAAAAAAAAAAAGCCTTACTGACACACAGAACACTAGCACATAGTGTTAGTAATCTAAGTCATTAAAAACTCACTAGGTAACACCGGCCTCTAAAATGCCTCAACTCAGACTCGGAATAAGGAGGGAGGGCAAGAACTTCACTAGCGTTTTGATGCTATGTCTCTGACACCATCAATCCTGACCAGATAGCTCTTCATCCATCCTGAGACGTTGGACTCTGCGACCCCACAGAACTGAGGGCTACATCAC
>NW_027769787.1:0-295 GCF_054177405.1 Leptonychotes weddellii
GCAAACACCCCCAGCTTCCGGCATGGCTGACCTGGCATGGGACGCAGGGGCCGCGACTCATCCGCTGCCCCCCCCAGTGTCGTTCCTGTCCCTCCGTCCAAAGTGAAGGCACCTTTTCCACAAACTCAAGCCAGGAACCTAGAGGTCCTGCTTGACTTCTGACTCTCTTCCAGACCCACCGCCCTCCATGGGCCTCCACGCCGCCCTCCGCGCCGCCCTCCACGCGGGCCTCCCTGCCTCCCAGCTTCCCCACGGCAGCCCTTCCCGACGGAGGCAGACCACCCGCCATCCTCCC
>NW_027769788.1:0-295 GCF_054177405.1 Leptonychotes weddellii
CAAACTTCTAAGAGAAGAAAGTCCTTTTCTTTGGTCACCATTTTACTTCCTGCACTTAGAAGTCTGACCGCCACACAGGACATCCTAATTAAATATGTGTTGACAGAAGTCATGAATCTAGGAGTTCAGAAAGCCACAATGACTTTGCCTTTAGAAACTTTCTGAGCAGTGGGCAATAATTTCAAGGCAAAACTTCATCACAGGTTTTAAGACCACGGGTTCAAGAAGAGTGAAGTTTGGGCAAATCATTTTGCATTTCTGAAACTCAATCTGCACATCCACATAATGGGAACAA
>NW_027769789.1:0-295 GCF_054177405.1 Leptonychotes weddellii
CCAACCTAATTGGAGGGAGGCTCTGGCCCCTTCTGCCATTTTCGAGTTCGGATAAAGCAGCAGGTGCAGGCCTTGGGGTCCGGCTTCCCCAGGGGTTTCTTGGAGGTTCCAAGTAACGGCACCCACAGAGCAAACTGGGGGTCCTGAAGTCCGGAGAGAGGGGGAGCCACGAACTCGTGGGCTGTGCCAGAGGATGGAGGCTCCGTGTGGCTTGTGCAAGTGCTACCCACGCGGCCCAGCACCCCGCCGCATGGCTCACATCTGGCCAGCCCAGAAACATGTCACCTTGCTTTAC
>NW_027769790.1:0-295 GCF_054177405.1 Leptonychotes weddellii
ATGAAGTGGTCAAAAAACAACTCATCCAACGTGGAAGAGATCATTTAGATAGCCCACTAACAATTGAGGAAACTATTTATGATTTAAACCATCCTCAAAAACAAAAAAACAGAGATCTCCAAATCCTGATAGTTTCACTGCTGAATTCTACAAATTGTTTAAAGAGAAATTAGCACTGATTCTACACAATCTCTGCAAGAAAACAGAAGACGAGATAACAACTTCCCCATTCATTTTATGAAGGCATTATTACCTTGATACCAAAACCAGATAAAGACAATACAAAAAGAGGAAA
>NW_027769791.1:0-3848 GCF_054177405.1 Leptonychotes weddellii
TAAGATGTTATTTATTTATTTGACAGAGACACAGCGAGAGAGGGAACACAAGCAGGGGGAGTGGGAGAGGGAGAAGCAGACTCCCCGCCGAGCAGCGAGCCCGATGCGGGGCTCGATCCCAGGACCCTGGATCATGACCTGAGCCGAAGGCAGACACTTAACAACTGAGCCACCCAGGCGCCCCTAAGTGTCCAACTCTTGATTTCAGCTCAGGTCATGATCTCAGGGTCGTGAGATCGATCCCCACGTTGGGCTCCACACTGCGTGTGGAGCCTGCTTAAGAGTCTCTCTCCCTCTCCCTTTGCCCCTTCCCCCTCTCAAAAAAAATAAATAATAAAAATGTTAATTGTAGCAAATGATAGTAGCCAACAACAAAAATAATAAATACGTATAATAATATTAACGATATAAAAATAGTATGGTATAGTTACCGAAGTCAAACTTCACTACAGGTGTTGGATGCTGTTACAGTCTGCTGAAACTATGATAACCATGTGATACTAATGATGTGCATTTATTGACTTCTTACTGCGTATGTATTATTGTGTCTATGATCTTCATTTTATAGGTAAGAAAATGAAGCTCAGGGAAAGTTAAGTAATACAGCCAAACTTATACTGCCAGCGAATTTACAAACCCATGTAATCTGGCTTGAGAACCATACTCTTAAGTATTAAGAGTATACTCTTAAGTAATATCTACTTATTCACTGATGTTAGGTCATTTTGCTTGTCCAAAGAATAATTGGTAACTGATAATTCCAAAAATTGGTAACTCTGGAACCCAGCTAGAAGAGATATACCTAGCTTCATCTTGAATTGGAAGCAGGAACTAGTGCAGAAATCAGGTGATAATGTATTGATCCAGGTGACAGCGACGCCCAGAGTGGGTACGGGCTGCAGGCATGGCCACGAGGCACAGAGTGCACACGGCTCTCCATTTCTTGACTCTGCTTGTCCTTCCTTCCTCTTTGCATGTTTTTCTCATTCCCTCTGGCCACAGCCAGACCATCTCTACCTGGTGGGAAAGGCAGCCTCCACTATAGAAGATCACAGCCTAAAAGAAGAACCCTGTCCCTCCTAGTGTCCCTACAGCAAGATGGACTGGAAAAAACTGTTTGGGGTACACGTCCATTTGACCAGTCACTCTGGACAAGAGATGGGACACCATTGTTGTCCAAACCTTGACTACAGGGCCCAATTCCACAGGTAGGTGGTGGTCAAGGCCCTGTGAGTGAGCATCCCACCATGGGATGAGCTGGAGTCAGGTCCGCAGTGGAAAGAGAGGCATTAGGAAAACAAAACCAGGCCTCCAGTATAGAGAGGCATACAACTGATGGAATATTTCAACACAGTGTGGCAGGTACTGGGTTCTGTGGGTTTGGGCCCCAGGGACCTGTCATTTGTCGCTGGGGTTGGAAGAAGCCTGGCTGGCTGGCATGGCCTGACACCTAGAGCAATGCAGCCGAGCAGCATCCCATGCTGCTCCCATGCTCCCTGGAGGCCCGCCTCCTCTGGGATTCCCCAGCTTCCCCAGCTCAGCACAGTGAAAAAGGCAACGGATCAGACATCAGCAAGCAAGCTGTGAAGAGCAACGCAAGGGTGAAAGATCACCACTGGGCTCATGGCTGAACCTCTCCGTGGACACACCATGCCCCTCGTTCCAATTCTGACTCTTCCCTCTGATGGTCTCTGCATTTGCCCGCTAAGCAGGGAGGAAGACAAAAGAGAAAGAACTAGACATAGAAAGGGAAAGCATGACCCTTGACAGCCACTGAGTGGTCATTTCCTTGAGGGTTTTTTGAGGGGGAGGGGATTTCTTTTTTTCTTTTCGTTTTATTTGACAGAGCATAAGCAGAGGGAGAGAGAGGGAGAAGCAGGCTCCCTGCTAAGCAAGGAGCCCGATGTGGGACTTGATCCCAGGACCCTGGGATCATGACCCGGGCCGAAGGCAGCCGCTTAACCAACTGAGCCACCCAAGCGTCCCAAGGGGGAGGGGATTTCATGGTAAGAGTTCACAAAATACCAGCTACAACCTCAAACTCCTGCCACTTAAGCCAGACTAGGTGGATCGGTGTCAGGAGACTAAACTGCTGCATGGTTGCCTTGGCAACCAAATTTGTTAGTGTTAAAACCTCAGAGCCACAACGGAGGGAAAGCTACAATCTACAACATGTTCCCGGATTTATCTAGTCAAGCAAAATCCCGGGTGAGGAGGGGCTCTCTGGGAAGGAGCTAGGTGATTCCCTTTGATAAGAAGACCTGGGGGTGCTGAGAGCATCCATTCACCAGTTCAGCAAAGAGATAACCCATATGACTGCATGGGCCCCCGCTCAGAGGGGCAGAGCACCTCAGTCTGGAGTATTGGGGACTCCAGGGTTTTGTCTGTTCTGGGCTGACCCCTTCAGGGGTGCAGGCAAGAGTTGGGGACTTTCTGCGCTAGAATCAAGTGGTATGCCCTCGTGGGCTTGCTGGGTCACAATGACCAGAACAATCTTTACCCTTTGGGTGTTTGTCTGTTCCCTGTTTTCTTCTTCAGAATTCTGCTCTCTTCCGTTTCATGCTCTGGGACTCTTCATCCCCCCACAGCTCTCCTCACCTGCCCACTTTTTAAATAAAAAAATTCTCTATAGGGGCACCTGGGTGGCTCAGTCAGTGAAGTGTCTGCCTTGGGCTCAGGTCATGATCCCAGGGTGCTGGGATCAAGCCCCTCATCAGGCTCCCTGCTCAGCGGGGGGTCTGCTTCTCCCTCTCCCTCCTTCTCCTTCCTTCTCCTTCCTTCACCTTCCCACCTGCTTGTGTGCTCTCTCTCTCAGATAAATAAATAAATAATCTTTTTAAAAAATGCTCTATAACATGGAAGTGGGGAATCATTTGTAATCACAACTGCTTAATACAATGATTTTTTGTGTGTGTGGTGCTGGGTAACATCGTCCCTGTAATTTCGATGTCTGTCCAGGAAGCAGATGAACATTAACCTCTAACATGGGAAGCTTCTTTCAGATCTTCCCTGCCCACTGCTGATGTCAATTCTGTTCTGTGTTATTACAAGGGAAAAAGATCCTGCCTAGGCTGAATTCTGACATTGGCTGTGAGTAGGTCAAGGCAATCAACTAAGGTGCTGCTATGTAGTTTGGGATAAGCCCACTATACGGGTGGACCCCAGAAATTCTTCCCCAAATGTTCTGGCCCCTAAGTCAGATTGTTATAGCAGCTGTTAGGATTTCTTTCCCTAAAAAAAATTTTTTTTTATGTCTTAGTTTTCATTGTAAAGCTAATATTATATTGCAAAATTTGGTAACACAGCTGTAAACTTTTTTGTATTTCCTTAGAGACTTTCTTCCCCTTTATTAGGTATATATTTTCTTAAGATTTATTTATTTGAGAGAGAGCGAAAGAGAGGGTGCATGCATGTGGGGGTGGGGCGGAAGAGGAGCCTCAGAGGGAGAGGGAGAGAGAATCCTAAGCAGACTCCCCGCTGAGCGCAGAGCCCAACAGTGGGGGGGCTCAAGCTAACGACCCTGAGATCATGACCTGAGCCAAAATCAAGAGTTGGAAGCTTAAACTGATAGCACCACCCACATGCCCAGGTATTTTATTTTTTTAAATATGATTGCGATCATATTGTATGTGTAATTTTATACTGTTTTTGCACTTGACGTTACATAAAAGCATTTTACTTAGAAAAATAAAAGAAAGTAAGCCTTTTTGTGAAACAAGCCTTTACATACATAAACACATGTAACGATGGCCACTTCGGGTTCACTACCACACTTTATTTTTTTTAACTTTATTATGTTATGTTAGTCACCATACAATACATCATTAGGGTTTTTTTTGTTTTTTTTT
>NW_027769792.1:0-295 GCF_054177405.1 Leptonychotes weddellii
TGTACTCACTACATGTGAGTACAATATTCAATAAGCTTTCACTTGTTTATAGTATAAAGAATATTCTTTTTTCTATCATAATACATACTAGTTATTGTATAACAAATTAGTCCCAAAATTAGCCATTTAAAACAACAAACATTTACTACTTCATCAGGTCAGGAATCCAGAAGAGTTTAGAGGGATGGTTCTGCCTCAGCGTGTCTCATGATATTGCAGTCAAACTGTCAACTATGGCTAGAGTCATCTCCAGGCTCAATTTGGGCTGGAGGATACATTTTCTTTTCTTTTCTTT
>NW_027769793.1:0-295 GCF_054177405.1 Leptonychotes weddellii
TCCCATATCTATTACTGGTTTTTTATTTGTGGTTACCATTAAATTTATAGGGTGCCTGGGTGGCTCAGTTGGTTAAGCAACTGCCTTCGGCTCAGGTCATGATCCTGGAGTCCCGGGATCAAGTCCCGCATCGGGTTCCCTGCTCAGCGAGGAGCCTGCTTCTCCCTCTGGCCCTCCCCCCTCTCATGTACTCTCTCTCATTCTCGCTCTCTCAAATAAATAAATAAATCTTTAAAAAAAAAATTTTATAAATAACATCTTATGCATATAGCAGTCTATATTACATTAATGGTCA
>NW_027769794.1:0-295 GCF_054177405.1 Leptonychotes weddellii
AAGAAGTTTGAAATCCCAGTTTTGAAGGGGGTGTTTGCTTCATTGTTATCTTGGATTTAATTGTGTTGTAGTTTTAGTCATTCTGACCTAATTTTTAATGTGTTGGATTCCTAGTCATCGTTTCTTGGCTTCTAAAAATTTCACATTCTGCTCTATTTATTCATTTACCTTTAGATAGATTCTCTAGGATGATATATTTCTGTGTGCATCATAACAAAATACTCTGCTTGTACTTAGAAATCTAGATAAAACCACCGGCAAAGGCAAGTTATTATCTTAAAGTCCTTTACTCTTC
>NW_027769795.1:0-295 GCF_054177405.1 Leptonychotes weddellii
GTCATGATCCCAGGGTCCTGGGATCGAGCCCCACATCGGGCTCCCTGCTCCACGGGAAGCCTGCTTCTCCTTCCCACTCCCCCTACTTGTGTTCCCTCTCGCACTGTCTCTCTGTCAAATAAATAAAATCTTTAAAAAAACAAAAAAAAGAATGCTTCTTTTCCTCCCACACCCTACCACCACATCAGTATGATGCCTATATAATAACAAGGGGATACAACTGAAAGAATTGCATATTTTAGACCTTGTTGAAGAAGTCTCTGTGAAACCCCAAAGACAGCAGAGAAGATGCAAA
>NW_027769796.1:0-295 GCF_054177405.1 Leptonychotes weddellii
TCGTCTTCTAACCCAGCTGCCTCAGTCTCCCCGGGGTGAAGACCAGCCTTCAGCATGGCCTCCATCAAGCTGAGCTGCAGCAGCTGACCCTTGGGTCCAACCTAATTGGAGGGAGGCTCTGGCCCCTTCTGCCATTTTCGAGTTCGGATAAAGCAGCAGGTGCAGGCCTTGGGGTCCGGCTTCCCCAGGGGCTTCTTGGAGGTTCCAAGTAACGGCACCCACAGAGCAAACTGGGGGTCCTGAAGTCCGGAGAGAGGGGGAGCCACGAACTCGTGGGCTGTGCCAGAGGATGGAG
>NW_027769797.1:0-295 GCF_054177405.1 Leptonychotes weddellii
GATAGATACCACAACTTCTTTATCCATTCATCAGTTAATGGACACTTGGGCTGCTTCCATAATTTGGCAATTGTAGATAACGCTGTGACAAACATCCAGGCACATAGGTCCCTTTGAATTAAGATTTTTGAACTCTTTGGGTAAATAACTAGTAGTGCAATTGCTTGGTCACAGGGATGATTTTTAACTATTTTTAACTTTTTCAGCAACCTCCATACTGTTTTACAGAGTGGCTGCACCAGTATGCTTTCCCACCAACAGTACAAGAGGCTTCCCCTTTCACCACATCCTCACC
>NW_027769798.1:0-295 GCF_054177405.1 Leptonychotes weddellii
TGGACCCTTCACCAAATAATAATCATAATGTATTGAAGAAAAACTTGATGATATCATTAGAAATGGTATGAACAGCCTAGAAAGCATTTAGGCATCTTTAAGACATTGGAAAACTCAGTTCTTCACTACATTTTATTAAATTCTGTACATTTTTAGTCTTTGATTATAACATGATAGGGCTTAAATCGTATCTGAATATTTTCCTTCATACACAAAGACACGACATGAACTTAATCATTGGAACAGAAATACCTGAAATTGTGTAACTATTTCAACTAAAACTAAAAAAATTAAA
>NW_027769799.1:0-295 GCF_054177405.1 Leptonychotes weddellii
GTCTCTGCCCTTTGTGCTTCTAAAACCGCCAGCCGCTCCCAGTTCGCACGCGTGACCCCCATCCCCACCCCCCC
This sequence comes from Leptonychotes weddellii, assembly GCF_054177405.1. NCBI lineage: Eukaryota > Metazoa > Chordata > Mammalia > Carnivora > Phocidae > Leptonychotes > Leptonychotes weddellii. The sequence continues at coordinate 75 of NW_027769799.1, forward strand.
GCTCCGTGTTTCCGTCCAGGGTGCTGCCCTAAAGTCCTTTCCCCACTACCAGTCTGCGAGTCTGTGTCCTGTCCACAGCGCCTGAGGCTGTCACTCACCGGTGGTATAGGATCCCCACGTCCAGGCACCCTTCTGCTGCCGTTTATCCTCCGATATCTGCCCGCAGAATCACAGTTCCCCGCCTCATACCTCAAAACCAACCGCCTGCGATATTCTGTTTG
>NW_027769800.1:0-295 GCF_054177405.1 Leptonychotes weddellii
TCACCTGGGGAGAAGAGACACTGATGGAGTATTTGGAGAATCCCAAGAAGTACATCCCTGGAACAAAAATGATCTTCGCTGGCATTAAGAAGACAGGGGAAAGAGCAGACTTGATAGCTTATCTCAAAGTAGCTACTAAGGAGTAATAGTTGGCTATTGCCTTATTTATTGCAAAACAAAAGTGTCTCATGACTTTTTTGTGTGTGTACCGTATTTAAATTGATCACATACACCAGAATTTAGATCATGAATGGCTGATAGACTATTTTTTTGGACAGTCCTGATTTAGATAAGA
>NW_027769801.1:0-295 GCF_054177405.1 Leptonychotes weddellii
TTTTTTTTTTTTTAAAGATTTTATTTATTTATTTGAGAGAGAGAGAATGAGAGACAGAGAGCACGAGAGGGAAGAGGGCAGAGGGAGAAGCAGACCCCCTGCTGAGCAGGGAGCCCGATGTGGGACTCGATCCTGGGACTCCAGGATCATGACCTGAGCCGAAGGCAGTCGCTTAACCAACTGAGCCACCCAGGCACCCCATCATGACTCAGTTTTAACAATTACACCTGCACAGCACTCAAAATACTTCCCCACCACCATTGAGAGATCCTCAGCACAAGTCAGCCAGTGGGGA
>NW_027769802.1:0-3847 GCF_054177405.1 Leptonychotes weddellii
CGCTCAGCATAATACCCTCCAGTTCCATCCATGCCATTGCAAATGGCAAGATTTCATTCTTTTTGATGGCTGGATAATATTCCATTATATATATATATATATAATGGAATATATATAATTATATATATTATATATATAATAATAATATAATTCCATTATATATATATATATACCACATCTTCTTTATCCATTCATCTGTTGATGGACATCTTGGCTCTTTCCACAGTTTGGCTATTGTGGACATTGCTGCTATAAACTTTGGGGTGCACATACCCCTTCGGATCCCTACATTTGTATCTTTGGGGTAAATACCCAGTAGTGCAATTGCTGAATCGTATGGTAGCTCTATTTTCAACTTTTTGAGGAACCTCCATACTGGTTTCCAGAGTGGCTGCACCAGCTTGCATTCCCACCAACAGTGTGGGAGGGTTCCCCTTTCTCCGCATCCCCGCCAACATCTGTCGTTTCCTGACTTGTTAAATTTAGCCATTCTGACTGGTTAAAAATTTCTGTAGGAAAGAGAGAGGAGTATTGCTGAAGTGATATTCTTGAATTGGAGAGAGTGGATAGGTTCCAGTGCACAAGTGAAGTCATCAGTTTTGGATAAGAGCAAAATTAGTGCATCTCCAGATGGGAAGCCTGAGTATGTAAATGGAGATTCTGGTTGATCTGGTATGTGGACTCTATGGAAGTCCTCTTCTATTAGTTTGGGAGGACTAGAAAGGAAGTGTTGGAGGTTTGAGGAGAAGAAGAAAGTGTAAAATAGCCATCTAGTTGAGGAGAGTGAACTATTTAAAGAGGTTAATATGATTCCCAGGCAACATCAAAAACCTTTTGATGTTTATGATCATAAATTCAAAATGGTTAGTGTGGTTGTCTGTTTTAATTCCACTTATGCAGAGCTGCATCGATACTGGTGCAAAGTAGGCAAAAATTGGATTTAATAAGATTTATGGTTTTGCTAAGTGGTATGAGTATAACAAAACCAGAGGGGGCAAGGGAGTTGAAGGTTTATGCAAAAAGCAATTATAATGGATGACAGTGCATTTTAATCTTTTTTTTTTTTTTTAAAGATTTTATTTATTTTTTTGACAGAGAGAGACATAGCAAGAGCAGGAACACAAGCAGGGGGAGTGGGAGAGGGAGAAGCAGGCCTCCCGCAGAGCAGGGAGCCCGATGTGGGACTCGATCCCAGGACCCCGGGACCATGACCCGAGCCGAAGGCAGACGCCCAACGACCGAGCCACCCAGGCGCCCTGGATGACAGTGCATTTTAAACTGCTAAGGAAAAAAGAGGACATCAAGGATGTGAGAGACAATGAAAAGATGGTAGTGTCCATGAATTGGAGGTTCCAAGAAAAGGTCAAAGGATTGTTGCAGTGGGAGTACTACAAGGTGTGAACCAGAGAGAAGTAGTGAGGGTCAGGGTAGGATGCACAAAATTAAAAATATGGAACTGTTGCAGTTACTGGTAAATTATGAAGTTTAGGGTATGACCATGGGCATGAGTGGCTGAAGTAAAGAGGGCAAGATATTTAGAGGAGAGGAGGTCAAGAAATTAAAAGATCAAAATTTAAAAAGTATTCCTCATTCACTATATTACGAAAGTTTGAATATTTACTCTAACAATCCCCATTTTGCCATGAGAATGCTGTGCTTTAGTTAAACTGTCTTGAAGAATATGGTGAAAAATAACATTTTCTAAATAATTTAAATAATGTTTGGCTTATTTTATCTATTTTTAACATTTTTTACAATAGATAATGCACTTCATTTTTATTATGAACTGAGTTTTTTCCCCCCAAGTTTTTATTTGAATCCCAGCTAGTTAACATACAGAGCAATATTACTTTCAGGTGTAGAATTTAGTGATTGATCACTTACATACATCACCCAGTGCTCATCACAACAAGTGCCCTCCTTAATACCCATCACATATTTTTTTAAAGATTTTATTTATTTGAGAGAGAGAGAGAGCACAATCATGGGGAATGGCAGGCAGAGGGAGAGGGAGAAGCAGGCTCCCCGCCAAGCAAGGAACCCGACGTGGGGCTCAATCCCAGGACATCGGGATCATGACCTGAGCCGAAGGCAGTCACTTAACCGACTGAGCCACCCAGGCGCCCCTACCTATCACCTATTTAACCCATCCTCCCATCCACTTCCCCTCTGGTAACCAGTTTGTTCTCTCTAGTAAAGAGTCTGTTTCTTGGTTTGCCTCTTTTTTTCCCTATGTTCATCTCTTTTGTTTCTTAAATTTCCACATGTGAGTGAAATCATATGGTATTTGTCTTTCTCTGACTGACTTATTTCGCTTAGCATAATACCTTCTAGTTCCACCCATCTCATTGCAAATGGCAAGGTTTCATTCTTTTTGATGGCTGAGTAGTATTCCATGGTGTGTGTGTGTGTGTGTGTGTGTGTGTGTGTACACTCTTTATCCATTTATCAGTTGATGGACATTTGGGCTCTTTCCATAATTTGGCTTTTGTTGATAATGCTGCTATAAACATCAGGGTGGATGTATCCCCTTCAATCAGTATTTTTGTATCCTAGGGGTAAATACCTAGTAGTACAATTGCTGGAACTTAGGGTAGTTCTATTTTTAACTTTTGGAGGAACCTCCATACTGTTTTCCAGAGTGGCTGCCCAGTTTGCATTCCCACCAACAGTGAAGGACGTTTCCCTTTTCTCTGCATCTTTGCCAACACCTGTTGTTTCCTATGTTGTTAATTTTAGCAATGAACTAAGGTTTTTTTTTTTTCTTATTATGTTATGTTAGTCACCATACAATACATCATTAGTTTTTGATGTGGTGATCCACGATCCATTGTTTTTGTATAACACCCAGTGCTCCATGCAGAACGTGCCCTCCTTAATACCCATCACCGGGCTAACCCATTCCCCCACACCCCTCCCCTCTAAAACCCTGCTTGTTTCTCAGAGTCCATAGTCTCTCATGGTTCATCTCTCCCTCCGATTTCCCCCCCTTTTTCTCTTCCTTCTCCTAATGTCCTCCATGCTATTCCTAATGTTCCGCAAATAAGTGAAACCATATGATAATTGACTTTCTCTGCTTGACTTATTTCACTTAGCATAATCTCCTCCAGTCCCATCCATGTTGATGAAAACTTGGGTATTCATCCTTTCTGATGGCTGAGTAATATTCCATTGTATATATGGACCACATCTTCTTTATGCATTAGTCTGTTGAAGGGCATCTCAGCTCTTTCCACAGTTTGGCTATTGTGGGCATTGCTGCTATGAACATTGGGGTGCATATGGCCCTTCTTTTCACTACATCTGTGTCTTTGGGGTAAATACCAGGAGTGCAATTGCTGGGTCATAGGGTAACTTTATTTTTAATTTTTTGAGGACCCTCCACACTGTTTTCCAAAGTGGCTGTACCAACTTGCATTCCCACCAACAGTGTAAGAGGGTTCCCCTTTCTCCACAACCTCTCCAACATTTGTTGTTTCTTTCCTTGTCCATTTTTGCCATTCTAACTGGTGTAAGGTGGTACCTCAATGTGGTTTTGATTTGAATTTTCCTGATGGCTAATGAAGATGAACATTTGTTCATGTGTCTGTTAGCCATTTGAATGTCTTCTTCAGAGAAGTGTCTTTTCATGTCTTCTGCCCATTTTTTGACTTCATTATTTGTTTTTTGGGTGTTCAGTTTGAGAAGTTCTTTATAGAACTTGGATACCAGCCCTTTATCTGTAGTGTCATTTTCAAATATCTTCTCCCATTCTGTGGGTTGCCTCTTTGTTTTGTTGACTGTTTCCTTTGCTGTGCAGAAGCTTTTGATCTTGATGAAGTCCCAAAAGTTCATTTTTGCTTTTGTT
>NW_027769803.1:0-295 GCF_054177405.1 Leptonychotes weddellii
AGATGATTTCTAAAGCTGTAGTAATTAAGATAGCCTGATATTGGTGATGCAATGGGCAAATAGTAAATGGATCAAAATAGAGAGCTTATAAAAGGTTGTGCACATACATGGACCTTGCTGTATGAAAGAAGTTGTAGACAGACTAGTAGGAAAGTTCTTACAATAAAAGTGCTCAGGGGGGCGCCTGGGTGGCTCAGTCGGTTAAGCGTCTGCCTTCGGCTCAGGTCATGATCCCAGGGTCCTAGGATCGAGCCCCGCATCGGGCTCCCTGCTCCGCGGGAAGCCTGCTTCTCCC
>NW_027769804.1:0-295 GCF_054177405.1 Leptonychotes weddellii
CCTTAAAGCTGCTTAGTTTGCACGTTTTCTTCACACGGCCATTTTTAGTACAGGAAGTGAGGAGACACCTAATTTAGTCTGGATGGTGGCAGTTACAATGGACATTTTTTTTTTAGGATTTTTTTTATTTGAGACAGAGAGCACGCACAAGTGGGGGCGGGGGCAGAGGGAGAGGGAGAAGCAGGCTCCCCGCGGAGCAGGGAGCCCGACGCGGGGCTCGATCCCAGGACCCCGGGATCACGACCTGAGCCGAAGGCAGACGCTTAACGACGGAGCCACCCAGGCGCCCCTACAA
>NW_027769805.1:0-295 GCF_054177405.1 Leptonychotes weddellii
AGATGCTTAAAAAATGTTCATTACATATCTTACTTGTAAATCATCTATTATATTGTTGTATGTCAATTTTTTTAAGAAGTTTTTATTTAAATTCTAGTTAGTTAACATATAGTGTAATATTGGTTTCAGGAGTAGAATTTAGTGATTCATCACTTACATATAACACCCAGTGCTCATCACAAGTGCCCTTCTTAATACCTCTCATCCATTTAGCCCCTCCCCCACCCATCCTGTATATCAATCTACTAGGATAATGTAACTCCTACTTACACAAAGCTTAATCATTCAGGTCTTC
>NW_027769806.1:0-295 GCF_054177405.1 Leptonychotes weddellii
TGGCACCGTGCATGCCCTCCAGAGTGGCACCTCGGGCCGCTGGGACGCAGCTCTGAGCCCTCAGCCGCCCCCAGCTGATGGCACACCACTCTCCCAGAGTCTCCCCACAGCTTGGGTGCTCACGGCTGGGCGTGGGGCCTCCTGAGTCGCGGTCTGGCAGCTGGGCTTCGTCCGTCCTGCACGCTCCTGGCCTGGCCCCGAGCTCCAGCCCCTCGAGCCAGGGTGGAACTGGCTGTTCTTGGATGACTCACCTGAAGGAGGGAGATTTGCCTATGGCAAAGCAGACCTGGCGTTT
>NW_027769807.1:0-295 GCF_054177405.1 Leptonychotes weddellii
AGATGCCATAACAGCTTAAGTTCTAACCACCACTTTAAGTTATCACTGAATTTCTTCCACATATACACACTCTGCTCGTGTTAATAAACTCAGTTATTCCCTTGTTAACCTGTCTTTTGTCAGTGGGACCCAACTGCAGGGACTGAGAAGGTAGAGGGAAAGTTTTTTTTTTCTCCCTTACAATAGACACAATTGAAACGTTGGCCCTGGTATGTTTAGAAGGGCTTCTTAAGAGCCCATTGAAGCTTATAGTCAGGCAAAAGAAGAGAGGGTCATCAAAAGCCAAGAAGGAAGA
>NW_027769808.1:0-295 GCF_054177405.1 Leptonychotes weddellii
AGGAAACAAGTGTACATGCTCAGACTCGAGGAAGCTGTCCCCAGAGCATATTACCATAATGATGATCAGAGTTCATTAAGTATATCATATCAAGAATACTAATTTAAGGGGCGCCTGGGTGGCTCAGATGGTTAAGCGTCTGCCTTCAGCTCAGGTCATGATCTCAGGGTCCTGGGATCGAGTCCCGCATCGGGTTCCCTGCTCAGTGCAGAGCCTGCTTCTCCCTCTCCCTCTGCCACTCCCTCTGCTTGTGCTCTTCTGTCTATCTCTCTGTCAAATAAATAAATAAAATCTT
>NW_027769809.1:0-295 GCF_054177405.1 Leptonychotes weddellii
TCATTCTTCCCCTCCTGCTATCTTCTTTTTTTTTTTCTTAACATATATTGCATTATTTGTTTCATTTTTTTTTATTTTTTTATTTTTTTATTTTATTTTTTTTTAAAGATTTTATTTATTTTTATTTGAGAGAGAGAGAATGAGAGACAGAGCACGAGAGAGAAGAGGGCAGAGGGAGAAGCAGACCCCCTGCTGAGCAGGGAGCCCGATGTAGGCCTCGATCCCGGGACTCCAGGATCATGACCTGAGCCGAAGGCAGTCGCTTAACCAACTGAGCCACCCAGGCGCCCCGCAT
>NW_027769810.1:0-295 GCF_054177405.1 Leptonychotes weddellii
ATAGCATAATGCAGAACAATGTAACTAAATATATATATTATATAAATATAAAATATAAACTCAATATAAATATAAAATAAATATAACTAAACATATACATATAAATATATAATATATAAAATACAATATAAATATATAATATATAAAACATATAAAGTATATATTTATGTATATATAATAACCCTGACTTCTAGGCCATCTCATTATCTGATTCATTTTTACAAGTTGTAGCAATTTCCCCAAATAAACTCATACCTCGATTAAAGAAAAAACAAATTCTGGTATCTAGGAAGAT
>NW_027769811.1:0-295 GCF_054177405.1 Leptonychotes weddellii
GCAAACACCCCCAGCTTCCGGCATGGCTGACCTGGCATGGGACGCAGGGGCCGCGACTCATCCGCTGCCCCCCCCAGTGTCGTTCCTGTCCCTCCGTCCAAAGTGAAGGCACCTTTTCCACAAACTCAAGCCAGGAACCTAGAGGTCCTGCTTGACTTCTGACTCTCTTCCAGACCCACCGCCCTCCATGGGCCTCCACACCGCCCTCCGCGCCGCCCTCCACGCGGGCCTCCCTGCCTCCCAGCTTCCCCACGGCAGCCCTTCCCGACGGAGGCAGACCACCCGCCATCCTCCC
>NW_027769812.1:0-295 GCF_054177405.1 Leptonychotes weddellii
ATGAAGTGGTCAAAAAACAACTCATCCAACGTGGAAGAGATCATTTAGATAGCCCACTAACAATTGAGGAAACTATTTATGATTTAAACCATCCTCAAAAACAAAAAAACAGAGATCTCCAAATCCTGATAGTTTCACTGCTGAATTCTACAAATTGTTTAAAGAGAAATTAGCACTGATTCTACACAATCTCTGCAAGGAAACAGAAGACGAGGTAACAACTTCCCCATTCATTTTATGAAGGCATTATTACCTTGATACCAAAACCAGATAAAGACAATACAAAAAGAGGAAA
>NW_027769813.1:0-3847 GCF_054177405.1 Leptonychotes weddellii
CGCCTGGGTGGCTCAGTTGGTTAAGCGACTGCCTTCGGCTCAGGTCATGATCCTGGAGTCCCGGGATCGAGTCCCGCATCGGGCTCCCTGCTCGGCAGGGAGCCTGCTTCTCCCTCTGACCCTCCCCCCTCTCATGTGCTCTCTGTCTCTCTCATTCTCTCTGTCTCAAATAAATAAATAAAATCTTTTAAAAAAAAAAGAATAAAGATAAAGTTGCAATTTTATGGGAATATAACAAAATTTTCCATTCAGATGAGAGTTTTCCCCAGTCAAAGTAGCTACTTTGGTGCACTGCATTTTTCATTCCGGTGACATAGCTCCTATTTCAAAATATATTCCTTTTCCCCTTTCTGCTTATTAAAATATTGCCCTTTCTTTAAGTAAAATTGTTTTCCTTAAATAAATTATTCACTTTCTTTCTTTCAATGAGCAAACAATAAATTTAACATGTTTTAACATTTTAGTCATTTTTCAGTATCCCAGTGTCTAATTTAACTTCTTTTCCTCTATCACAAATATCAGAAATTTATATAACAGGCACACAGTAGAAATAAAAACCCAGATTTTATGCAAAGCTTGAGAGATTTTGGCTCCAAAAAACCATCATATTTCCAGATGTATCACTAAAAGTAATTTTCATTTATTGGACACTGATGGTTGACATTAAGCTCTTGAAATATCATTAAAATATTTCTGCTCTAACCAGTTTGCACAGTCAAGTGACTTTTAAAAAATCATTTAGAGCTAAGCTGCTGTTACGGAATTTATTATAAGAACTCAATTTTCTCTACCAGTTTTTCTACCAGGAAATGTAATCCTGGCTGCCAGCAGAGATCCCTCAGTTGCTTTAAGACATCAATCAGTTTTATACCTTGTTTCTACCAGGGAGTACTTTTTGCATAAACACGAAAAGATCCTACAAGGAATTGATGCTGTAATTCTTCACGTAAATAAGATTGTCTCCTAATGACCATCTGACAATAAAAATACTAGAGGCTAAGGAGGGGAAGTTGAGGGAGTTGGACAGATATATGTAAACTAAACAAGATCTTGTGAAAAAGGAATCCAGAAAAGTCTAAAAGTTTCATTACCTTCTTTTTTCCCTGTTTCTATCACCATACCTGAGAAAATCAACTACTGGTTAAATTTTGCCTCTGATCTTAATTCCATATTCAGGGCCAACAAAACATGAGATAGGTAAACTTTCAAGAGGTTGGGTTTCCATCATGTCATCAACTTCTCTCATCCCCATTGCTGATGCTTATAATTCCACAATCAGAGCAAACTTCCTTAGCAAGATGGCAAAGAGGGTTTATCCTGGGTTGAGTGTTAGTCTGAACTATGGTAATGGCTGCAGTAAACACCCTTGACAAGGATCAGGAGGGCAATCTGATGGCTCCATCAGCAAACCTTTGGTAGAGGAGAGAATTATAACTTCAATTTTAGCCATGTGTAGGTTGAGGTAGTTGCAAACATCCAGATAAGGTTACCCAGTAGGTAGTTGAATATGCAGGTCCAAAACTCAATAGAGATATACATTTTTGAGCGCTGTGTACAAAATTAAACTCTCACTTGTTCACTTGTGTCCATAGCCGACATTGTGAACCAGTCATGTGCCCACATGTGGCCTTGGCACCCTTCTGAGTTCACCACTCATAGCTACCACCAACAGATAGCTGTTGGAACAAGATATGAAAAACAATTTCATCACAAAAGTATAGGATTAATCCAGGTTTAGCATGCAGTGGGCTAGTACAATAGGACAATAGCTCAGGAAGTTGTTTATGCTAACAAGGGCATTATTCAAGTCACTGGCCAATGTGTCTAGGTTGGATAAAGAAAGAAAAAGTCAAAGATGGACTTAAAAATGATTTCTTTTTTTCCCTTGTCCACCCCAAGAAGTGAAGCCAACACAATGTCCTGTGTTAACCAAATCTTGGACCAGGTACACTTTTCTCCCCCTATGTTAAACATTACTGAGACCACACAAAAATAGCCTAACTTTTTGCTCCAGGGAATGACTGCTCCTGGAAAATAAGATGGTGAGCCTATTAAACTGCTTGCATTTCAAGGCCAACTTCTCATCAAGTGAGTACTTCAAGACTCTCACCTCACTGTGCCTTCCAAAAGTATTATGTCATAAACTCTGCCCATTCTAACCAGTCCCTGCTTTTCAAGACTTGCCTTGAAATCCCAGCCAAGACTCTAAAAACTTCATAAATACCTGTGGAAATAAATGAAGGGAACCCAGATGAGAACAGTGGCTGTTTATTCAGAGCTTGCTATAGCAAGAGGGTCAGCCACCATTGCTTGCACTTGACAGAGACTAAGCCCTGACAGAGGAGTGGTAAAGCTTTATAGTTAAAAAAAAAAAAAAAAAAAGTGAGGGGGGGGAAGGCTTTGGGAATGCTCTTATTGGAAGCTGTTGTCATGGAGAAGCTGGAGGTGGGCCAACAAGAAGCAGGGCATCCTATGTGATCGGTTTGAAGAGCTTATGTGGCTTTCCCTGGGTGGTCCTGAGTTGGGGAAGCAGGGGCAATATTAGGGGAGCTGTCAGTCATTGACCAGTCCTGATCATTTTGTGCCAATTGCTGCAGAGGTTATGGTTTGGCTTCCTGGGCTATTTGCTGCAGAAGTTGTGGGTCAGAGTTGTATTGTTATATATGGTCTGGCCATTGCCCATTTGTATGTTCAGTCTCTCATACCATACCCTAATTTTTCCAATTCTGAGTCTCCATTAAGACTATCCAGGAGGTGTCCATATTGCAGTAGAGCTAATAAATTTAGCTTTGCTAGATCTACAGGTTTTCCTGATAGTCTTTTGAAGAGTCAACACTGAACAGTTTATATACCTAGTACTACATGTTGAATGTTGTCATAACTATCTATCTCCTGCTTTTTCCCAATGAGAGATTATTTCCAACAAGGAAACGAGATTTTCCAATAATATTGTAGAGTTCTCTCACAACACATCTAGGTCCAGTGGCTACTGTGCAGGATCTGGCTGTCCCACCTTGGGAGACCGTTGAATATCATAGGCTTCTAAGTCCTAACTTCCAGGATCCCAGCAGTCAGTCCTTCTTTTTTGGTGGACAGGCATAAGGCACAGTTTTTCAAGTCTAACATAAAAATGCTCCTTTGCTAACATTTTCCATGGCAAGTAGATTGGGCAAATGGAGAGGTGTCCTAGGAGTGACACTGTGAAAGTACATAGAATAATCAAATCTGCAAGTGTTAAAATTCCCTGGAATTCTGTGTGAAAAGAATGGCAGTGGGTTTTGCTGACAGAGCAAATTCATTCATTTACTAAATATTGAACAAAAGTACATCCTCGAAGCTGGAAAGACAATGATGAGTAAAACAAAACATAGCTGATGCCATGTTTCGTTGAGCTTTCAGTCTAGTGAGGGACAAAGTCTTAGTCAAATAATCTAGCACATAAATAGAAATATGAGCATGTTAACAGGAAAATTTGGGAGGCTCAGGAATCTCAAGGGATTAAACACCAAATTTACTTTATCATATAATGTGCCTGAGCAGAAGGTATTCATAAATAGACATTTTTTTTAATTCTTATGTTAATCCCCATACATTACATCATTAGTTTTAGATGTAGTGTTCCATGATTCATTGTTTGTGCATAACACCCAGTGCTCCATGCAGAATGTGCCCTACTCAATACCCACCACCAGGCTAACCCATCCTCCCACCCCCCTCCCCTCTAGAACCCTGTTTGTTTTTCAGAGTCCATCGTCTCTCATGGTTCGTCTACCCCTCCGATTTCCCCCGCTTCATTCTTCCCCTCCTGCTACCTTCTTCTTCTTCTTCTTTTTTTTTCTTAACATAT
>NW_027769814.1:0-295 GCF_054177405.1 Leptonychotes weddellii
AGATGATTTCTAAAGCTGTAGTAATTAAGATAGCCTGATATTGGTGATGCAATGGGCAAATAGTAAATGGATCAAAATAGAGAGCTTATAAAAGGTTGTGCACATACATGGACCTTGCTGTATGAAAGAAGTTGTAGACAGACTAGTAGGAAAGTTCTTACAATAAAAGTGCTCAGGGGGGCGCCTGGGTGGCTCAGTCAGTTAAGCATCTGCCTTCGGCTCAGGTCATGATCCCAGGGTCCTAGGATCGAGCCCCGCATCGGGCTCCCTGCTCCGCGGGAAGCCTGCTTCTCCC
>NW_027769815.1:0-295 GCF_054177405.1 Leptonychotes weddellii
TGTCTGAAGAGCCTGACAGTTTGCTGCAAAAATCCTCCCCTTTTTAAAGGAATTTAATCAGGGGCGCCTGGGTGGCTCAGTCGGTTGAGCATCTGCCTTTGGCTCAGGTCAGGACCTTGGGGTCCTGGGACGGAGCCCTGCATTGGGCTCCCTGCTCAGCGGAGAGCCTCCTTCTCCCTCTCCCCCTGCTTGTGCGCGCGCTCTCTCTCTGATAAATAAATAAAATCTTTAAAGGGGTTTGATTGGTCTTGGGCCCCCACAGCCCTCCATTGGTTCTGCTCCTTATCAGCTGATG
>NW_027769816.1:0-295 GCF_054177405.1 Leptonychotes weddellii
AATATTAGAATTACCTCAAACATTTAAAGCAACCATCATAAAATCTGCAATAAGAATTATGAACACACTTAAAACAAATGAAAGAAAGTAGAAAGGTTCATCAAATATATATAAAGTCTCAGCAAAGGAATAAAATATATAAAGAACAAAATAGAAATATTAGTGAAAAGATATCTGAAATTAAAACTTTGATGGATGGACATAAGAACAGAAAGGCCAGAAGAAAGAATCAGTGACACACCAAACAACAGAGAAGAAATAGATCTGGGGGGCTATTAAAAAAAATAACAACCTT
>NW_027769817.1:0-295 GCF_054177405.1 Leptonychotes weddellii
TCCATTCCACTCAAATACCTATATGGACAGATTAAATATCTGCCCATTTGTAAATATATATTTGAGAAAACTGTCATGTGATACCCTAAAACAGTATGATCATTTTATATACATACTATATATATGTAGTATATATATACACACTATATATGTAGAAATATATACTACATATATGTAGTAATATATGTAATACATGTAGTATATATACTACATATATATAGTAATATATACATGTAATACAATGATCATACTATTACTTACATATAATAATACATAAGAAATTAGGAAGAGTGAG
>NW_027769818.1:0-295 GCF_054177405.1 Leptonychotes weddellii
TCAGTCGTTAAGCGTCTGCCTTTGGCTCAGGTCATGATCCCATGGTCCTGGGATCGAGCCCTGCATCAGGCTCCCTGCTCAGCCAGGAGCCTGCTTCTCCCTCTCCCACTCCCTGCCTGTGTTCCCTCTCTTGCTGTCTCTTTCTCTCTCTCTGTCAAATAAATAAAAAAATCTTAAAACAAAAAAAAGAAACTGGTTTAAAAAAAAATGACCAAACTGTCTTCCAAAGGGGCTGCAACATTTACATTTCCACGAGCAGTGAATTAGAGCTCCTGTTGCTCTACATCCTTGACAA
>NW_027769819.1:0-295 GCF_054177405.1 Leptonychotes weddellii
CAAAGCAATCCCACATCTTGCTCTTTATATTATAAAAACTGATACAAACTTTTAATCTACCACAACACTAATACCTAGTCACAAATTGTGTAGGAACCAGCATACACTCTTTACATCTCCAAATAGACTAGTATTCTCAACTGGAATCATCACTTTCCTGTCATCATACAATTAATGAAAAAAGGTATAGAGATCACCAGTTAAGAAGAGTTGATATGTCAATCACCCCATTAGTAATGCAAAGAACACAATACAGAGAATGCAGCTTGTCTTGACTTCTTGCACAGGGACTACT
>NW_027769820.1:0-295 GCF_054177405.1 Leptonychotes weddellii
TTTTTTTTTTTTAAAGATTTTATTTATTTACTTATTAGAGAGCAAGCGAGAGAGAAACAGCATGAGAGAGGAGAGGGTCAGAGGGAGAAGCAGGCTCCCCGCTGAGCCAGGAGCCCGATGTGGGACTCGATCCCAGGACCCTGGGATCATGACCTGAGCCGAAGGCAGTCGCTCAACCGACTGAGCCACCCAGGCGCCCGAGTTGGCCCTCATTCTTAAGCAGACTCCCCATGTGGTGGAAAGATGGTCACCTATTGTTCTTGGCTTATATTGTTTTCATAGCTGGTATTACAGC
>NW_027769821.1:0-295 GCF_054177405.1 Leptonychotes weddellii
TGGCTGTAGTGGAGTGGTTATTTTCTAAAAGTTTTCTGTCTTGCTAGGCTGCTCCTTTTCTAGTCCTTTGACTGAAGAGAGGAGGCTTTTATTGAGGGTGTTTTTGCATCCATTGGTGTTATGTTGCTAACTTTTCAAATACCAAGTCTGAGTTACTGGAAGCAAAAGGAAAACCCAGGAAACTCACTGTTACATTAGTCTTCAGGTTCCAAGGTCCCTGGCTGGTCTGCCTTCTTTTTTCCACCTTTCAGAGTCTTGTTATATTTGTTTTTTGTTTTTTTTTGCTTTTTTTTTT
>NW_027769822.1:0-295 GCF_054177405.1 Leptonychotes weddellii
TGGCCCAACTCAGAAGCCACTGAGGGCTGGAGGTCGGTTCAGATAGGAAGTGTTTGTGTTTCACTGTAGGAGTGGGGGATTGAGGGATCAGGGCACTGTGTGGGCTGCTCAGGCCTGGGGAGACAGGTGCAGACCTGGGAGGTCAGGAGGCAGGACATGTAGACGCCTACACTGCACTGTGCAGAGGGTGCTGGGGCTGGAGAGGCTAAACCCGCAGGTCGGGAGCATGGGGGATCCCGTTTGCTCCTACTTGGCTTGAAATGGATGAGGGCAGAGCCTGCCACCCTGAGCCCCC
>NW_027769823.1:0-295 GCF_054177405.1 Leptonychotes weddellii
ACTTCTGTGAAACAAAGATGATAATACCGTGCACACTGGTTATGTATATTGGTGATCCCACACTCACACGGCTGAGCAACCAACGGCTATTAGCTTTGGTTATTTTCGTCTTCTTCCTCCTTCTCCTTTTCTGATTTGGTTGGTCATCATAGCAGATTGACATTATTTGCACTAGATAGGTAAGGATATTTTTTTTTTTTAAAGATTTTATTTTTATTTATTTGAGAGAGAGAGAACACCTGAGAGGGGATAGGGTCAGAGGACGAAGCAGACTCCCTGCCGAGCAGGAAGCCCG
>NW_027769824.1:0-3847 GCF_054177405.1 Leptonychotes weddellii
AGAGGCAGGCTTGCTGTTCACGGAGGTATTTGTTCCCCGTGTGCTTAGCCTTCTGGCCGCAACCCGCCCGCTCTGCCTTGGGGGCTCCTTTACCTGCCATAGGGGCCCGCAGGGAAAAGGTCATCCTGGTGGCGCGGAGGAAAAATACCTTTCCCTTTAGCCTTCTAGGTTTGGCTGTGCCGGGGAGCAATATTTGCCCCCCTCCATGTGTCTCCTTGGCATGTGGATTGTCTTAGGTAGTTATTTTTAAGAAACAGAAGACTTAATTAGTTTTTCTTTTTTGCCTCCCTGCTAACTGCCTAAAAGAATTTCCATAGAGGACCTGTTCCAGGAAGGGAGCTATTACCATACATAAATATAATATTATATGAACTAGGTATGATAGACAAGGGAGAAATCTTGCAAGGTATGTTTCATTGTTTCTGGATAGCTCAGCAAACATTTTGTTTACCAAACATTTACTCTTTCCATTCTTTCTGTGATTCACCTTCCTTCCCTTGAAAACCCCAGACCCCTACCCCCTTTCTATTTAGTTTCCCATGACTTATATACCTCATTTTGCCGCTCTTTGGAATCACTCGTGTTTATGTGGCTTCCCTGTATGTACATAATTAAATTTCATTTTCTTCTGTTAATCTATCTGATGTCAATTTCATTTTTAGACCATCCAGAAGGATCTTTCAGGATAGAGAAAAAACCTTCCTTCCTAACACAGTGTATAATATAAATGCAGTGTGTTATAGATTGCTACATTTTTTTAAAAATTAGGGACATCTGGGTGGCTCAGTCAGTTAAACATCTACCTTTGGCTTGGGTCATGATCCCAGGGTCCTGGGATCGAGCCCCACATCGGGCTCCCTGCTCAGGGGGGAGCCTGCTTCTCCCTCTGCCCTCTGCCCGCAGCTCCCCATGCTTGTGTGCTCTCTCTGACAAATAAATAAATAAAATATAATAAAATAAAAAATAAATAAAAATTAAAATGAGGGGTACCTGGCTGGCTCAGTTCGTAGAGCATGGACTCCTGATCTCAGAGTTGTGAGTTCAAGCCCCACACTGGGCGCAGAGACTACTCAAAAAAATTAAGATGAAGGGGTGCCTGGGTGGCTCAGTCCCTTAAGCGTCCGACTCTTGGTGTCAGCTCAGGTCCTAGGGTCGTGAGTTTGGACCCAGTGTTGGGCTCCACACTGGGCGTGGAGACTACTTAAAAAGAAAAAAAAATTAAGATGAAAAAGAAAAATCAAAGTTTTTCTTTACTTATTTTAATAGTATTACACAAGATAAAAAAAATACAACCAATGCACCTTTATCTCTTAAAAAAAAAACTAGAACACAACTGAAGCTTGTAATATTATAGACATAATGTATTTCAAGCACATATCACTGTGCTCAATGCTTAATATTTCATAAAAGGTAGATCACTGAGGGATACAGGAAAAGCAAAAAGCATTGTTTCTAGTCCCTTTTCTGTGTGCAGCCCATAATGTTTACGTTTTCAGTTAGGATTCCTTTTTTTTTTTTTTAAAGATTTTATTTATTTATTTGAGACAGAGAGAATGAGAGAGACAGAGAGCACATGAGAGGGGGGAGGGTCAGAGGGAGAAGCAGGCTCCCTGCCGAGCAGGGAGCCCCAGTTAGGATTCCTTTAAAACTGAGTTTGAACCTTCAGCTTTGATGCATTCTGTATGATATATAACACGTAATACAAGCTTAAACATTGATATTTATAGAACAGGAACAACCACAACCACAGGCACAACCAAAAACCATTTTTAAAATGTTTATTAAAAGGAGATTGTAGTGGGGCGCCTGGGTGGCTCAGACAGTTAAGCGTCTGCCTTCGGCTCAGGTCATGATCCCAGGGTCCTGGGATTGAGTCCCGCATTGGGCTCCCTGCTCCTTGGGAGCCTGCTTCTCCCTCTGCCTCTCTCTCTCTCTCTGTCTCTCATGAATAAATAAAAATGAAAAAAAAAAATCTTTAAAAAAAATAAAAAATAAAAGGAGATTGTAGTGGTAAATTCAAATGAAGTGTTTCATGTCCAGCCTTAAATGGAATCATATAACAACTGTAAAAGCGTAACTCCTCCATCTGTATACATCAACATCACAGGTGACATCCGTATATGTCAGTGAGAAAACAAAATCGTGTATCATGATCTTTTATGCAATCTAACTTTTGATCTGATAATGACCTTAAAAACATCTGCGCTGTGTGATCTGCACTGACCTCATCATATAGGGCAGAGTTTATGGAAGGAAGCAGGTGGTATTCATGCTTAGAGTAATAATTTATATTGTGCCATCCTGATGGTAAGGCAATGATGTTTTACTGTTAAGGGAAAGGTGTACAAGCTTCACGTACTACAGTCTCTAGTGTTTATTAAGTGTTTCACAGACATGATTTAGTTGACTGTTAAGGTAACTGGCTCTGTAAAGGAAGAAAGAAGACAGGTGTTGCCATGGAGATGATATTACTAAGTCTAATTCTGAATCTACTGATGCTGAAGTCTATTTCTCTCTTCTTTTTTTTTTTAAAGATTTTATTTATTCATTTATTAGAGAGAGAGAGACAGAGAGAGCATGAGCGGAGAGAGGGGCAGAGGGAGAAGGAGAATCAGACTCCCTGCCGAGCAGGGAGCCCGATGTGGGGCTCAATCCCAGGACCCTGAGATCATATCCTGAGCCGAAGGCAGACACTTAACCGACTGAGTCACCCAGACACCCCATCTCTCTACTTTTCTTATAGCAGCTCTGACTGATGTGGTCCAGTCAATATGTCATCTGCTCTTTTTTTTTCAATAATTTTTTTGAGGTTCACATCCAAATTGTAGCATATTTTCATTTATTTATTTATTTATTTATTTATTTATTTATTGTAAGTTCTACAACCAATGTGGGGCTTGAACTCATGACTGCGAGATCAATACTTGCATGCGGGGGCGCCTGGGTGGCTCAGTCGTTAAGCATCTGCCTTCGGCTCAGGTCATGATCCCAGGGTCCTGGGATCGAGCCCCGCATCGGGCTCCCTGCTCAGCGGGGAGCCTGCTTCTCCCTCCCCCACTCCCCCTGCTTGTGTTCCCTCTCTCGCTGTGTGTCTCTCTGTCAAATAAATAAATAAAATCTTAAAAAAAAAAAAAAATTTGCCTTCGGCTCAGGTCATGATCCCAGGGTCCTGGGATTGAGCCCCGCATCGGGCTCCCTGCTCAGCGGGAAGCCTTGTTTCTCCCTCTCCCACTCCCCCTGCTTGTGTTCCCTCTCTCGCTGTGTTTCTCTCTGTCAAATAAATAAAATCTTAAAAACAAAAACAAAAAAAGACTTGCATGCGCTACAGACTGAGCCTGCCAGGTGCCTCAATATGTCATCTTCTCTTAAGGCCTGAAGGCCTGTTGAAACGCTACTTGGACCATACCATTCATTTGGCTTCGTTTACTATCTTTAATTCTTTGAAGTGATATCAGAATGATATAGCTCAAAAATCCCAAAATATAACACATTCAGTGAAAAGAATCGCTTAACTCCCCTGCCCCACACATGCCCACTTATCACCCAGTGTATTATTTATGCAAATATAATTACAAAAACATGTTTTTGTGTCTCCCCTTTGTTATACAAAGGTAGAAGTGTACACATGCTCTTCACCTTTATGCCACTTGTTTAGAAAAATGGTTTGTATAACAACAAGGAGTCTCTTTGTACGGATAGAAAAGTCCTGTATCCTAATTGAGGTGATGGTTCCATGCATTTACACATCTGATGAAATTTCATAGAGCTGGGGCGCCTGGGTGGCTCAGTCCGTTAAATGTCTGCTTTTGGCTCTGGTCATGATCCCAGGGTCCTGGGATCGAGCCCC
>NW_027769825.1:0-295 GCF_054177405.1 Leptonychotes weddellii
AGATGCTTAAAAAATGTTCATTACATATCTTACTTGTAAATCATCTATTATATTGTTGTATGTCAATTTTTTTAAGAAGTTTTTATTTAAATTCTAGTTAGTTAACATATAGTGTAATATTGGTTTCAGGAGTAGAATTTAGTGATTCATCACTTACATATAACACCCAGTGCTCATCACAAGTGCCCTTCTTAATACCCCTCATCCATTTAGCCCCTCCCCCACCCATCCTGTATATCAATCTACTAGGATAATGTAACTCCTACTTACACAAAGCTTAATCATTCAGGTCTTC
>NW_027769826.1:0-295 GCF_054177405.1 Leptonychotes weddellii
GTAGTCGCAGGGAAAGGGCTAGTACAAACCCAGGGAGAGGGGAGATGAGAACAGTGAAAGTTAAAATGCCATAAAGCTTGCTGTTCTTACTGAGATGCAGCTATCGGCTTTAAAAAAATAATAATAAATGCTTCCCAGATTGCTGCAAGCCTTTGGTTAATTTCCCAAGTTCTGAAAAAGTTGTTTCTGACAATTTTTGCCAGTGTTTTCATTACTTTTATGGAGGAGGGAATTTTCAGAGGTCCTTAAAATTGCCATTTTTGCTGATGTCATTCCTCCTTTTTCTTAGAGGTAC
>NW_027769827.1:0-295 GCF_054177405.1 Leptonychotes weddellii
CAAAGCAATCCCACATCTTGCTCTTTATATTATAAAAACTGATACAAACTTTTAATCTACCACAACACTAATACCTAGTCACAAATTGTGTAGGAACCAGCATACACTCTTTACATCTCCAAATAGACTAGTATTCTCAACTGGAATCATCACTTTCCTGTCATCATACAATTAATGAAAAAAGGTATAGAGATCACCAATTAAGAAGAGTTGATATGTCAATCACCCCATTAGTAATGCAAAGAACACAATACAGAGAATGCAGCTTGTCTTGACTTCTTGCACAGGGACTACT
>NW_027769828.1:0-295 GCF_054177405.1 Leptonychotes weddellii
TGGCACCGTGCATGCCCTCCAGAGTGGCACCTCGGGCCGCTGGGACGCAGCTCTGAGCCCTCAGCCGCCCCCAGCTGATGGCACACCACTCTCCCAGAGTCTCCCCACAGCTTGGGTGCTCACGGCTGGGCGTGGGGCCTCCTGAGTCGCGGTCTGGCAGCTGGGCTTCGTCCGTCCTGCACGCTCCTGGCCTGGCCCCAAGCTCCAGCCCCTCGAGCCAGGGTGGAACTGGCTGTTCTTGGATGACTCACCTGAAGGAGGGAGATTTGCCTATGGCAAAGCAGACCTGGCGTTT
>NW_027769829.1:0-295 GCF_054177405.1 Leptonychotes weddellii
AGGAAACAAGTGTACATGCTCAGACTCGAGGAAGCTGTCCCCAGAGCATATTACCATAATGATGATCAGAGTTCATTAAGTATATCATATCAAGAATACTAATTTAAGGGGCGCCTGGGTGGCTCAGATGGTTAAGCGTCTGCCTTCAGCTCAGGTCATGATCTCAGGGTCCTGGGATCGAGTCCCGCATCGGGTTCCCCGCTCAGTGCAGAGCCTGCTTCTCCCTCTCCCTCTGCCACTCCCTCTGCTTGTGCTCTTCTGTCTATCTCTCTGTCAAATAAATAAATAAAATCTT
>NW_027769830.1:0-295 GCF_054177405.1 Leptonychotes weddellii
CCTGCCTTCTCTTCTGTTAGAAACTCAGCTATGTCTCCTGCTCCTGAAAGTAATAGCTTTATGAGGGATAGGTGGTATAGTGTTCTGGGCCCAGCGTTTCAGGCAGTGTCTCTGGTGTGTGCTGCATGTGCTCTGCCATTGTGTTTTAGCTGGATTATCCTTCAGACCAGTCATCTAAAGAGGCTCCCCCTTGTCTGCTCTGGGCAGTGTTTGGTTCCTGGCCTACATGGGGCGAGTTTTAACTAGCTGTTCTCTGGTCTGCTTGTGAAATGAGACCTGACACCACTTACATGAG
>NW_027769831.1:0-295 GCF_054177405.1 Leptonychotes weddellii
AAGAAGTTTGAAATCCCAGTTTTGAAGGGGGTGTTTGCTTCATTGTTATCTTGGATTTAATTGTGTTGTAGTTTTAGTCATTCTGACCTAATTTTTAATGTGTTGGATTCCTAGTCATCGTTTCTTGGCTTCTAAAAATTTCACATTCTGCTCTATTTATTCATTTACCTTTAGATAGATTCTCTAGGATGATATATTTTTGTGTGCATCATAACAAAATACTCTGCTTGTACTTAGAAATCTAGATAAAACCACCGGCAAAGGCAAGTTATTATCTTAAAGTCCTTTACTCTTC
>NW_027769832.1:0-295 GCF_054177405.1 Leptonychotes weddellii
TCCACTATCTTTCTGCCTTTGGATTAATTGAACATTTTTATGATTTCATTTTATCTTCCTTATTAGCCTAGGACCACTCTTTTTCTTTTTTATTTTAATGATTTCTTTATGGTTTTTAGCATATAAGATTCTTATAAATTTATAAGAATATTAACAGTGCACTTCCATTCTTGCCCTTCCATTTTTTGTGCTACTGTTACCTTCAGTTTACTTTTTTAAATGTCTTTATTGAAATGTAATTCATATACCATATAATTCAATCATTTAAAGGGCACAATTGTGGTTTTTTGTATAT
>NW_027769833.1:0-295 GCF_054177405.1 Leptonychotes weddellii
ACATTAACCTCCAAGGTAATAAGGTCTTAATCCATTTACAGAGTAAATGTCTCCAGAAAGCACCTACGTGCAAACTTGAATAATAGAGATTTGGGTTGTTGCTGGCCAGGATAAGAACTATTGCACATCATCTTGACCTTAAGGTCTCTTGGGCCACACCATATAGACAGCAGGTCTGGTGTTGCTTCTCTGTCAACAGACAAAGCAGTGGGTTATAAACTTGTGTGCTGCCTCTTTCTAACAACATTGGAAGGGGTGAAGTTATGGAGAGAGGTCAGCCCAGATTCTCTCTTCA
>NW_027769834.1:0-295 GCF_054177405.1 Leptonychotes weddellii
TGATAAATTATGTTTTTCTTAAAAAAAATAAAGCAACACTCTACAAAATTGTTTATGCATCAGAATGTGTGTCTATGTATTTGTGTGTGGGGGGGTGTGTGTATCTGGGGGTGTGTCTACATGAAAAGAGTTCTAAAATCTAAAGCTATCCATTTTCTCAAGGCAGAGAGAGATGATGGGCTTTTCTTTTTTTTTTTTTATATCTTCCAGAATTCCTACAGGAGATATTTCTCTACTAACCAAGTACATTAGAGACTAGATAAGCACTCAAAACAGATCTTACCACTGAAGCTTT
>NW_027769835.1:0-3847 GCF_054177405.1 Leptonychotes weddellii
TAGTCATCAAAACAGTATGGTACTGGCACAAACACAGACACAGAGATCAGTGGAACACAGTAGAAACCCCAGAAATAAACCCACAATGATACGGTCAATTATGGGAAAAAGATAGTCTCTTCAACAAATGGTGTTGGGAAAACTGGACAGGTAACATACAAAAGAATTAAACCAGACCACTCTCTTACACCATACACAAAAATAAATTGATGCTCTCAATTAAAAAAAAAATAGGCCTGTTCTCTAATTAAAGAAGATCAATTTTATTATAACAAGAGTCTGGTTTATGAAATTAGAAGTTTAACTGTGTTACATTTTCTTTGGTGAAAGAATTATTTCTATGGTAGTTTAATTCTGCATAGCTGGTTATTTTTTATTTATTTATTTATTTATTTATTAAGATTTTATTTATTTGACAGAGAGAGACACAGCGAGAGAGGGAACACAAGCAGGGGGAGTGGGAGAGGGAGAAGCAGGCTTCCCGCGGAGCAGGGAGCCCGATGCGGGGCTTGATCCTAGGACCCTGGGATCATGACCTGAGCCGAAGGCAGACGCGTAACAACTGAGCCACCCAGGCACCCCTCTGCATAGCTGGTTATTAAACTCTTTAGTTTATATTTTCATGAAACCTCCTCTGGGACCTCACTGTGTTACATACCTTTGAAGGAAAACAGTCACTTACTAATGAGAACGTGTAGTGTGGAGACAGAAACAGGTTAAATGCTATACCATAAACCTAAAGGGTATTGACTGATAACATTCACACCAGAGTAATCCATGACCCAGGAGTTCTACCCCGTCCACTCCTTCAATGAATAGTACCATTTCTCAGTGAAACTGATCTCAACTAGATTCAAAAGGAAAGAAAGCTGGCTGAATTAATTTATATGAATATCGAAGACCAATAATCTCTCATTTCAGAAAGATATTTCATTTGAGAAGACTTGTTATTCAAAAGAATTTCTAGCTAGTGGAATTTTTGGAATCCGATAAGAAAAATAACATTTGAGGTAATATAAGGTCAGATTTTTTTTTTTTTCCTACAGGAGGGGTATCACATAGGTCTTCACAGGGGCATATAATTGTGACCATTATCTTTTTCACAACAATTTTTTTCTTTTTAAAAAATTATTATAACAATAACAACAACAGAAACATCATCAATGACTACTATTGACTGTTAGGCACTGTGCTAAGTACTTTACATGCATTATTTCCTGTGATCAATAACCCCATGAGACAGATATAGGCACTCAATATGCCCATTTTATCCATGAAGAAAACAAGGCTCAGAGAGACAACTTATTCAAGATCACTCAGTTAATAGGTGGTAGTACAAATCAAGGCAGTTTGAGTCCTTGGCTTTCCATATCACACAGACTCCTACATCTCTTGTGAACACACCCAAACTGCAAAAACAAAAACCCAAAGACGAAGTCACCATATTTAGGACATCATAAGTAGCCAAATCCAGACAGAGTAATCAAAGGACTGTGGAGGAAATATATTAGGGTTAAGATAATAATAGCTAACACTAATTGAGCCTTTCACATATTTTATTTTTCATTTAACATTCACAATAAACTCTATAAGGTAGATATTTTTATTCTTTTGTTATATATGAGGAAATTAAGTCATATGGAGATTAACTAACTTGCTCAAGATGACACAGCTAGTAAAAGTATCATGAATTGAAATCAATCTGTCTGGCTCCCCAGCCATTTCTGTCTCTGTAGTACTTAGCTGTATCATATCCCTAGAAAGTCACATTTTACTTGCTGACTCATTGTTAACAAACTTAATGTAATGAATACTGAAATTGAAAAAAAAACATATATATATATATTTCCAACCTTCAATGGACTGTAACAATTTTGCAATGCTATTTTCTTTATATCTACACAAAATAGGCCACCCAAGGCAGGAAATAATAAACAATGTGATAGGAAAGGGGAATCTGAGAAAATGTGCTGATCTGGCTAAGGTGAAAGCTGTTGTCACAGAAAATTACAAGATACCATTCCAGAAAGCTCTGAAGAGCAGAAGACATGGTTAAATTAGTTATCTTCTTTATTCTATACAACAACCCTGAGGAATGCAGTATTACTGTCATTTAGGGAGATTAAATGACGCATTAAGCTAACAATTGGTAGTGGTAAAAATTTAAACACAGCTCTAACTCCGAATCCTGAGATTTTAATATCTGAAGTGCTTACCAAAAAAAAGATTAAGTGGGTAAAAAGACCACTTAAAAATTCAGTAACTTTACAAAATAAGAAGAGAAAAGGAACAATGGATGGGAAAAGTTTAAAAAAATCCCTTATCATTACAGTACTCTTAAATTACACAGGATTCAATCAGATGAGTAAATAAAAAAGTTCATAGTTTATAAGAATTAAGTTTAATACATTCAGTGTAAGACAGCAAAATTTGGGAAAATAACAAAGCAAACAAGAAGGAAAAAACATGAATTACTTTACAGAAAAATTTAGGAATTCTACTCTATTCAGTTCAGAAGAGGACAATGTCCTTTAGGAGGTCGATAGAAATATCAACAAACAAGCTTTTTGTGTTTATTTTGGGAGATACGGGTTCTGTGGGGAGCACTTAGCATGAATTGCACACAGGTTTTCATACAAAAGTGACACCGAGGTGGGAATGGGATAGATATGTGGTAGTTAGATGTGGGGTGGAGGATGGGGTATCAAATTAAGGTCCATGAAATGGTAAAAATCCAGCTGATCAACTGGGACTTAACCAGCAGCTTAAAATTTCCTGAGGGTAAATAAAGCAGCAGCGTCCTAGGTAAGAGCACTGGCTTTAGACTTGGACTGCCCAAATGAGAACCCTCACTCCCTCATTTTTAAGCTGGATCATAGTCACCAATGTATCAAATCCATCTCAGTTTCTTCGTTTATAAAATGGGGCTGATAATAATAGCATTCACATCATAAAGTTGATGTATACATAGAGTAGGATAATATATGTAAAACATTTAGCTTCATGTTTGGTATGTGATATGTAATCAGTAAATTATATATAGAGAGAGAAATCACTGGGGAAAGATTTGGCTTGGCTAAGCACTCCTCATTTCCCCTAGATATTCTTCTAGGAGTGGAGTGAGAGTAGAATCTTAATTTACAGAAAAGAAGCTGATTATGATCTGTGGTAACAATCCTTTTGAGTCTGAAAAGGAAAAGGGGGAAAGGCATCCAGGCAATTGTTCCTTTGTTAACAGCTACTTCCAGGCATTCTGTATTCTGAGACTCTTATATGCTCTCTCTCTCTCTCTCATTCACACACACACACTCACTTATTATATATTTATTTATTTTACAGGTCAGTGATTTTTTTGTGTGTGACTGAACCCTGAAATTTATCCAGCATTTGTTCATTGAATATATTTTATTCAATTCAATATATATATATATTCACACACACTATATATATATATACACACACACATACACTAGATATTTACTTTTTGACAGGCATTATACTAGATCCTGGGGAACAAAACAGAATGTACGTGCTCCCTTGGAGCTTCTAATCTGGTGAGGGTGAGAGAAAAACTGAAAAATTAAATAATATGTGAGGTGGCTATATGATCATGAAGACAAAGTGAGGTAAGAGGATAGAGAATTGTGGCACAGAGTTTGTTCATATAGACTGATCAGGGAAAACCTCTCAGTTACAAAGTGAGGTATGAAATTCTGGAAAGTTGGGGCTGTGGTTGGTTTTTACTAATATGCACAGAGATATTTAATTAATTAATTTATTTATTTATTTTAGGGTGGTAGAGGGAGAGAGAGAATGTTAAGCAGGCTCCACGCCCAGTATGGAGCCT
>NW_027769836.1:0-295 GCF_054177405.1 Leptonychotes weddellii
AAACACCTGGGAGAGTCTATTTCTGGACAAAGATTTCCATTATAATCCTTTGAATTATGGTAAATCAAAGCCAACCAAAAGGCTTTAAACCATTATTTTGCAGGACACCTGAGTGGCTCAGTTAAGCATCTACCTTCAGCTCAGGTCATGATCCCAGGGTCCTGGGATTGAGTCCCACATCATGCTTCCTGCTCCGGGCAGAACCTGTTTCTCCCTTTGCCTCTGCCCCTCTCTCTCCCTTGGTCTCTCATGAATAAATAAAGAAAATCTTTTAAAAAATAAACCATTATTTTCC
>NW_027769837.1:0-295 GCF_054177405.1 Leptonychotes weddellii
AAAAAAAATAAAATAAATCAAGTATTTCATTTGTTTTCAGACACTGGATTTCTCAAATAAATATATACATATATATATATATATATATATATATATACACACACACATATATATATATATAAAAGATTTCATTTATTTATTTGAGAGAGAGGGGGAGGAGAGAGAGAGAGAGAGTCCAAGCACAAGTAGGGTGGAGGGGCAGAGGGAGAGGGAGAAGCAGGCTCCCTGGTGAGTAGGGAGACCAACGCAGGGCTCCATCCCAGGACCCTGAGATCATGACATGGGCCAAAGGCAG
>NW_027769838.1:0-295 GCF_054177405.1 Leptonychotes weddellii
TGGGTATACCAGGGGCGGAAGCCTCTCTGAGCCGTCCAAGCCAGCCTCAGCGCCATCCAGTCCACCCTGCATCGCAAAGCCCCACTCTAATATTTTGTAGAGGCTGGAGGCTAGAGCCTGAGCTACCTGCTGCTACCAGGTTCCCTCAATGGGAGATTTGGTTTGGGAATTCTGTCATCATATGGGGACCGCCATTCAACGGAAACACACAAAAAGAACGTGCATTAATAGCATCAGAATATGCTTAGTGCAGCCTGAAATTGTCTTTCTCCACCTCCCTCACCACTCTTTCTCC
>NW_027769839.1:0-295 GCF_054177405.1 Leptonychotes weddellii
CTGTCCCTCTGCTCCTCCCCCTGCTCATGCTCTCTCTCTCTTTCCATCTATCTCTAAAGTGAATAAATAAAATCTTTAAAAAAAAAAAGAACATGTTCGTACAAAGGAATATTACCTAACAATAAAAAGCAATGAACAACTGATACACATAATAACATAGATGAATCCCAAAGTGATTATGCTAAGTCAAAGGAGACAGACAAAAAAGAGTATATTTACACTGTTTGATTCCATAGAGATATCAAATCTAGAAAATGCAAACTAACTAATCTATAGTGACAGATAAACACATCAG
>NW_027769840.1:0-295 GCF_054177405.1 Leptonychotes weddellii
GTATGGTGACAGCATGTCTAGGAATTAAAGACGACAGGACTTAAATGAAGATTGGACATGGAACGAGAGGGAGGGAAATGTCAAGGACGACTCCTGTGTTTCTAATTTGAGCGTCTGGATGGTGACACATCACTCTCAGAGAAGAATCGGGTCTGAGATCAAGCGGTGGGGGAAAGAACCATGCATTTGCAGATAGATGCTACCCTTAATATTGTGAGTTAGGAAACGCCAGCAAAATGTGGCACATGGGCAGAGCCCTGGATGAAAGACTTGGGTTTTCCATCCAGCTCTACCA
>NW_027769841.1:0-295 GCF_054177405.1 Leptonychotes weddellii
GGGATGGAGTAACCAGGTGATGGGTATTAAGGAGGGCACGCGATGTGATGAGCACTGGGTGTTATGCACAACTAATGCATTGTTGAACACTACATCAAAAACTAATGATGTTCTATATATTGGCTAATTGAACATAATAAATAAAAAAAGAATTATTTAAAAAATACTTAAAAAAAAGTTCAAAACCCAAAGGATTTGAATAGACATTCCTCTAAAGGACATTTCTCAAATTGCCCATAAGAACATGAAAAAAGGCCCAACATCATTAGCTGTCATGGAAATACCAGTTGAAACC
>NW_027769842.1:0-295 GCF_054177405.1 Leptonychotes weddellii
CAACCCTGAGATCATGACTAGAGCCGAAATCAAGAGTCAGATACTTAACCGACTGAGCCGCTCAAGCGCCCCACATCGTTGTCTTATTTTAAGAAATTGTGCAGCCACCCCAACCTTCAGCCACCACCACCCTGACCAGTCAGCAGCCAGAAACATCCAGGCAGACCCTCCACTTATGACTCACTGAAAGCTCAGGTGACGGGTAGCATTTTTTAGCAGTGAGTTATTTTTTGATTAAGGTATGTGCATAGTTTTTGTAGACACAATGCTATCGCACACTTAAATAGACTACAGG
>NW_027769843.1:0-295 GCF_054177405.1 Leptonychotes weddellii
CCTTCCTGCTCTCTCTGTAAAGAACACTTACTCTACTAGAGTTTAACTTTTCTGTTCTGTTCTCCAGCTACATTTGATCAAGTTACCAAGTTGTACCTCTCTATTTAGATTTGTATTAATTCTATGTTTAGATTTACCAGGTATTTTCTAGTTCCTGAGGATTTTTTTTAAAGATTTTATTTATTTATTTATTTATTTATTTATTTATTTAAGAGAGAGAGAGTGAGAGAGAACACGAGCAGGGGGAGGGGTAGAAGGAGAGGGCGAAGCAGACTCCCCACTGAGCAGGGAGCCC
>NW_027769844.1:0-295 GCF_054177405.1 Leptonychotes weddellii
AGATGCCATAACAGCTTAAGTTCTAACCACCACTTTAAGTTATCACTGAATTTCTTCCACATATACACACTCTGCTCGTGTTAATAAACTCAGTTATTCCCTTGTTAACCTGTCTTTTGTCAGTGGGACCCAACTGCAGGGACTGAGAAGGTAGAGGGAAAGTTTTTTTTTTCTCCCTTACAATAGACACAATTGAAACATTGGCCCTGGTATGTTTAGAAGGGCTTCTTAAGAGCCCATTGAAGCTTATAGTCAGGCAAAAGAAGAGAGGGTCATCAAAAGCCAAGAAGGAAGA
>NW_027769845.1:0-295 GCF_054177405.1 Leptonychotes weddellii
CGTCCTGAGTAGGGAATAAAAAACATCCTATATTCATTTGGCTAGCTGGTTCCAGAAGAATAACAAATGTAAGTCGACAGGCTGGCATGGTGGGGGGAACCTTGGGTAGATCCTCTGAAGGGCTTTCTAGGATTCGAGGACCTGCCAAGGCTGCAGGCTCTGGTTCTGACTGTTCTGATTTCAGGTCTCATCTCAGTTTCTCTTTCTCTTGGGATGGTTTGTCACTGGCATGATTTTTGGCCCAGTTAAATGGGAAGGCAAAGAATGGAAGGAAAAGAGAGAGCTGGGAACCTCT
>NW_027769846.1:0-3847 GCF_054177405.1 Leptonychotes weddellii
TGGGCTCCACGCTTAGCGTAGAGTCTGCTTGTCCCTCTCCCTCGCCCTCTACCCTGCCGCACACTCCCACTTGTGCACTCTCTCTCTCATAAGTAAATAAATAAAATCTTTCAAAAGAACTCTTTGTGCCAAGTAATTTAACATAGCATAAACTTTTTTTGCTCAAATTATGTATATAATTTCTTCAGTTATCAATACAGAGACTGAAGAGGCATAATTTCTTTCCATTTCATAATTCCTACACATTTGTAACAACACGTATAATCAATTTCCCAGCAAGTAGTTGTTAAGCTAAGTGAGACAAACAAAGGAAGTGCACAATTACTAGAAGATGTTTTCTCATAAATGAAATTATCACCATGGCAATTATTCAACTGGTAAAGGTTTTCCATTTCAATCTGTGCTTTTTAAGCTATTCTTTTGGATTTGAATTGTACAATTGTATTGTGCTTCAAACAAACATATCCCAGATCATAGTTCATTGCTCTGGAATAAATTTTACTATATATATATACTATATATATATATATATAAATTTTACTAATATATATATATTCTTAACGATGAAACCCAATATATATATATTGGTCTGGCTATGAGCCATCCTGTCTATGTTTATGTAAAGCCAAACCATATTATCATAGATTGCTTGCACACCTACAAAAAAATATCTAGGGCTTACTAGTGGCCCACATCAGCCTGTGAAACCAGTATAATTTTGTCTTTAGAAATTCCATCTTATGGTCTACCCATTCAAAACAAACAACTGTCTATTGGTGGTCTCCATTGCAAGTCTCCTGTGCAAGAAAGCATGCCATCTGCTGCACTCCATCTGGTCGCAGCCCCTTGTTGAGAGGTAGGCAATGGTGATCCTCAGTACACGGTGCTGCACAAGACACCAAACCCTGAGACTGTTCCCCAGACCTTTCTTTCCTGATCACTTACCATTGGTCCAGGTTGGGCAGCCAACCTGAGTCAGAACAAGCAAGGAATCATGTTGGAAATCTGGACGAAGAGAGAGTCAAGTTGGTCTCTCTAGGATGAAAACCACAGGAAGTGTTGACAGTAAGAGAGAAGAAAGGAACAGATGTACACAAAGAGAAGTCAAGGAGAGAAGGTAGATGAGGGAGAGTGATGTCACTGAAGTGCCTCATCTTCCTGGCAGCCAACTGCATTCCTGACCCTGGATTCCATGAGATACCACCGGGAACTTATAAAGAATTCCCCCCCTTGGCTTAAGCTAGTTGAAGTTTACTTGAACCAAGATATTTCTAATTAGCACAAGTTGGTGTTGGAAGCCAACATAAAATAAGATAATAATATCATTTTAAAAATTCAGTTTTCCAGAAGAGGAAACAGAGAACAGGTAGTTAAGTCCTTACACGTGATCACACACCAGGCGTCCTGGCCCCTAGCCCAGAGGATTAACTTCTCCATTGTTTGGCTTCTCCAAATGGACACAGAGGGAAAGGCCTGATCTGGTGTCTTCACCACACCACTTGCCTGGGGCTAATTATTGACCTTCAGTTTCTTAATTTGTGAAATGAAGATAGCTATAATTGTGAAAATAGAGTTGTTGCAAGGGTCAGGGAGATAACATGAGTATCATGTTGGCCCAATAGGCATCCAGTGAAAGTTATTTCCAGTTTCCAATTTTTCACTCATAAGTAATTGCAGTCATTGAAGCTCATGGCATATTGTAAAGGGTGGTGGGAACCAGCATCCTTCTGCATTTTTACTGTTAAATAAGGTGCTGAGGTAGACATTCATCATTATGGTAAGGAAACATTCTTCTATTCCTGGTTTACTACAAAGATTTTTTTTCCTCAGAAATTGATGGCAGATACTATCAAGTAACTTCAGCTTCCAGCAACAACAAAAGCCATATGATTTTTGTCTTTTGATTTCGTAATTTATTTTAATAATA
Organism: Leptonychotes weddellii; assembly: GCF_054177405.1. Taxonomy (NCBI): domain Eukaryota; kingdom Metazoa; phylum Chordata; class Mammalia; order Carnivora; family Phocidae; genus Leptonychotes; species Leptonychotes weddellii. The sequence goes on from NW_027769846.1 coordinate 1,928, forward strand.
GAATACCTAATATTAAACTGTCCTCAGTTTCCTAAAATCAAATATCTTTAATCACTTTGCATTGTTCTGGGAATGGATTGGTAGGTTCTGGTGTTTAAATTATGATTTTTTAAATATATGAGTGAAATGTCTTTAGTTTCCTTTCTTTTACTTTTTTTCCAGATTCCATTTTGTGGTGATGGTAGCTCATAATGATGAATTAAGAGGTTTTCTATCCTTTTCTGATTTCTGGAACTATATAAATAGCAGAGGGGCTTTCTATCCATGGAGGGTTTGAAAGAATATGTCTTTAAATACATATATATATATATATATACAAATATATCCAGTCCCAGCATCAATTTTGTATATAGTCCTTTTTCCTTATAGTTTTCTAGTTCATATTATGCTTATTTGTCTATTTAAGTTTTCTGCTTCTTCCTGAATAGATTTGAATGATTTATATTTTGTTAGAAAATCTACAATTCACTGAAATATTCCATTTTTTTAACATTGAGCTGAAAATTGTATTCTTGTGTAATATTTTCTTCTACTCCATATCTGTGGATACTTACTGCCTGCTGAGATTACAATTTCCCTTTCTAGGCCTTCGGGGGCCACCTTTAAGTGAAGAGGGTACTTGGCCAGACATCCAGACATCTCCATCTGGATGGTCACAACCCCACCATCATGCTAGAAGCATCAGCTGTAATGCTTGGAGTACAGTTAGAGTGGGCAAGCCTGTATTGGGGTAGAAGCAAACTGTGTTTATATATACAAGATTGTGGTCACCATGTTGGGGACTGGTCATTTATTGAGCTGGTCAGGAGAGAGCACTGAGGGACAAAGCAATAGAGGGGCACACTGGCCTCAAGGACTCTAAGACGTCTGATTATTCTATGAGCTTCTCCATCCACAGTGCACCTTTGCTGAGATTCCCTTCACCTCCAGTCTCTTCAGAGTCAATAACATTTGTATGTTATTTCCTGCAAATAGAACTGACCACTTGAAATATGCCAATTTGAAGTGTTGTTTATAATTATGCTCATTCTGTGGGATCAGATGATCTATTCATTTTAACAATTTTTATAGTAGTTATAGAGTAGGAAATCTTCTGAGTCTGAAAAGAGTCTCATGAAAGGTAGTGGAGATGGGTTAGTTGAAAATTCCAACTGGGAGGATCTGAAAAAAGTCACAACTAAGTCTACAGTTAGGGTAAAATATACTTAGATGGAAAGAGACCAGGGAGACCCCTGTTATGGAGGTAGGAGCCAGAGATGAGCAAGGCCCATACGGTGAGGGAACCAATGTGCTAGAGAAAGCAGACAAGCATCTGGTTTAGGAGCAGGGCAACAATGGGATCAAGCTCCAGGGAGACTCAGCAATCAGCCAAGCAAGTTATTAGCAAAAATTTCAGGATATTAGGGAAAAAATCCCAGGATTTGCTCCAATAAGGTTTTATTTTTTTATTATTTTTTTTAATTTTATTTTGTTATTTTAATCACCATACATGACATCATTAGGTTTTTTTTATTCTTATGTTAATCCCCATACATTACATCATTAGTTTTAGATGAAGTGTTCCATGATTCATTGTTTGTGCATAACACCCAGTGCTCCATGCAGAATGTGCCCTCCTCAATATCCACCACCAGGCTAACCCATCCTCCGACATCATTAGTTTTTGATGTAGTGTTCCATGATTCATTGTTTGCGTATAACACCCAATGCTCCATTCAATACGTGCCCTCTTTAATATCCATCACCAGGCTAACCCATCCCCCCACACCCCTCTCCTCTAGAACCCTCAGTGTGTTTCTCAGAGTCCATAGTCTCTCATGGTTCGTCTCCCCCTCCGATTCCCCCCCTTCATTTTTCCCTTCCTACTAGCTTTTTTTTTTTAGACATATAATGTATTATTTGTTTCAGAGGTATAGGTCT
>NW_027769847.1:0-295 GCF_054177405.1 Leptonychotes weddellii
ACTTAGTTGGTATGTCCTTACAGAGACCAATGCCGAGCTTTGGATAATGTCACTCTCTATAAATGGATTAAGGTGATGCCGTATTGCTTATGTCCCTAACCACCTGTCAGAATCAAATGTAAATCTTCTCTGGTGGAAGGTATCTCACTGGGCCTCAAATTATACCCATCTTCGCTTATATACAATGTCTAGAACTCAGCTGAAAATGACTGGGCACCCAGTGCGGCTGGGACAAGACCCACACTGGCTCCAGGTAACGGAGTTATCGGACAAAGATGTTATAATATCTATGCTT
>NW_027769848.1:0-295 GCF_054177405.1 Leptonychotes weddellii
ACCGCAGCCGGTCCCCTACTTCCGCCCGCGCTGCTGCTGCCCGGGTCGCTGACTCCAGCTGAAGCCAACGGCGCCTGCTGCTATGGCTGCCATACACTGCCACCCAATGACCCCAGGGCTGCCCAACCCTGGCGCTGCTGCCGCCTCCATGGAAGCCCGCTGCCACATCCGCTGCTGCCAGCTGCCCCTGCCACTGCCTACTCCCGCTGCCACCGCCACCTGACACCACTTGGCTGCCACCACCCGCTGCCACCTGCCTATAGCTTCCTGTCACCCTTACTGCTGCCGCTTCCTC
>NW_027769849.1:0-295 GCF_054177405.1 Leptonychotes weddellii
TTGCATGTTTCAATTTTTGTTGTTAAATACTGGACATTTTAAATAATATAATGTGTTCGGGTGCCTGGTTGGCTCAGTCAGTTAAGCATCTGCTTTCAGCTCAGGTCATGATCTTGGGGTCCTGGGATAGAGCCCTGCGTCAGGCTCCCTGCTCAGTGGGGAGTCTGCTTCTCCCTCTGTCACCACCCCCATTCATGCTCTCTCTCACTCACACTGTCTCTCTTGAATAAATAAACAAAATCTTTAAAAATAAATAAATATTAGTTCTTTGGGTATTGAGTTTGATAAGTTCTTT
>NW_027769850.1:0-295 GCF_054177405.1 Leptonychotes weddellii
GGAGATGAAGTTATTCCAGCCTCTTCAGTCCTTACTCGAAGCCCTTGCATACACTTAACCATGCTCATCCCAGACAACCTGCCAGCATGTCGTGTATTCCCCAGACCAGGAGCAGTAGCAGCATCACCCAGAACTAGGCTAGGAATGCAAATTCCCGGGCCCCACCCCAGACCTCCTGTACCAGAAGCTCTGGGCACGGGGACTGGCAGTTTGGGCTAGGACAAGCCCTCCAGGTGACTGCAGTGCTCATTAAAGTTTGAGAACTGCTGTCCAGGTTTTTGTTTTTGTTTGTTTA
>NW_027769851.1:0-295 GCF_054177405.1 Leptonychotes weddellii
ACTTTAAGATGATTTTGTTGTCATGTGACTAAACAGGATGACTTTCAGTTCAGAGAGGTTATGATCTATGATAGTTCTTAGATTTTATTCAACTAGGCTTTAAGTGACTTGTTCTCTCAATGTGACATAAGCTTGTGTGGAACTAGCACGCTAATTACCTCAGACCTCCAGCAGAATCAGTGTGCTTCTTTGGAGACTTCTGTTCCTGAACTGATAAGCAAATCTCCTGAACGACGTGTGTGTGTCATAACCCACTTGTGGAACATTCTCTGTCCATGTGTTATGAACAACCATC
>NW_027769852.1:0-295 GCF_054177405.1 Leptonychotes weddellii
TGGAGAACCCAACATCAATTTGGAAGTCACATGCTGAAAAGATTCAAGGCATCTGTCAGCCTAGATCCCTGAGCAACTATACTGAGCCAAGCCCATTCCCTCCCACCTAACCTCCCAACCAGTACCTTGTTACAAGTCAAAAACTCTCATTCTGTACTTAGGCAAGAAATAAATACCTAGAGTGTTAATCCATTCGTCTTTGGAGATCTTGTTACAAGAACCAGGACAACTTTGGCAAATACATCCCTCCATGTGGGCATACCCTCCTACCACTGCCCAAGATCAAGAGTTATTG
>NW_027769853.1:0-295 GCF_054177405.1 Leptonychotes weddellii
CAGAAGGCTTGCGTTGTTGATGGAGAGCTGACTCTCATCTTCCCCTGAACACATCACGTATGAGGCCAGGGTGGGTAACAACAACATTGTCAAATTGGCAAAGCTGGTCTGCCTGTCTTCTCTCCAGACCAATTTGCTGTCGGCTTTCACTCTTTCCCTCAGTCTCACCCTCTTGTGCCCGAGCACCTTGCATGCTTCACCATGAACTCAGCACAAGGGAACGCTGGCTAGGGAGAGGGCAAGACCTGGGTATGAATCCTGGCTCTGCCAGTTACTTGTCCGTGACCTTGGGCAC
>NW_027769854.1:0-295 GCF_054177405.1 Leptonychotes weddellii
CAGGTGGGAACTGGCCCCTTTGAGGAGTGAAACTGCTTGTCCAAAGTCACCCAACTTGTACGTAACAATCCAAATTTGAACCTGGGTTTGTGGGACTCCGGAGCCGGGGCTCTTTTCCGTGACTGGCCCGGAGGAGGTAGCCCTGGCCTCTTGGAGAAATTATGCCCTCTTCAAGCGCCCTTCAAGCGCCCTTCAAGCCTCGCCTCTAGGGAGACTTGAACTGAAGCAGGAGGAGAAAGGCTTGTCCTCGGACCTCAGTGCGAGCGTGTGTGTGTGTGTGTGTGTGTGTGTGTGT
>NW_027769855.1:0-295 GCF_054177405.1 Leptonychotes weddellii
GATGGTAGGGAATAGAAGGGGGCAGAATATTTGGAGTAATGTGGCTTTTTGTTTCATTGAGATATAGAGGGTCCTCCTCATGACCCAGCAACTTTGCATGAGTGGGGGTGAAAAGGGGTACTATAATTAATTTTTATTTTCTCACAGCTGTTTGGCCTGGAAATTACAGAATCTTTTTTTTTTTTTAATATTTTTTTTTTTAAAGATTTTATTTATTTATTTGAGACAGAGAGAATGAGAGAGACAGAGAGCACATGAGAGGGGGGAGGGTCAGAGGGAGAAGCAGGCTCCCCGC
>NW_027769856.1:0-295 GCF_054177405.1 Leptonychotes weddellii
TCTCTGTCAAATAAATAAATAAAATCTTAAAAAAAAAAAAAGAAAAATTTACAAACTGAATGGTGCCGCTGGAGACTGAGAGTTTTGGTTCCCCTCTCCTTCAATGTCGACTTGGTGGTAATCAAATCTGCCCTACAGCTTCAAAGTCAAAAGGGAGAAGACTTTTGCTCACCTTCGGGAGAAGAAAGCTGTGTATCTTCGGAAGAATTTGGGAGAACTTCCTGGGGGGTTGGTTGGAAGCTATTTGAGTATCATCACCCACCCTCATACCCAAAGCCCCTGCACCTTGCCTCCC
>NW_027769857.1:0-3846 GCF_054177405.1 Leptonychotes weddellii
ATCCCTATCCAGCTGAATTCCTGAGAGGAGACGAAATCCAGGTCTCCTACTCCTCCGCCATCTTGCTCCGCCCCCCCCCCCCCCCCGTGCTTGTCTTTTTCTTTTGTTGACTTTCCTTTGCTGTGCAAAAGCTTTTTATCCTGATGAAGTTCCAATAGTTCATTTTGCCTTGGATTCCCTTGCCTTTGGAGATGTGTCTAGCAATAAGTTGCAGCCAAAGTCACAGAGGTTCTGCCTGTGTTCTTCTCTAGGATTATGATGGATTCCTATCCACATTTCGATCTTTCATCCATTTTGAGTCTATTTTTGTGTATGGTGTAAGGAAATGATCCAGTTGCATTCTTCTGCATGTAGCTATTCAATTTTCCCAACACCATTTGTTGAAGAGACTGTCCTTTTTCCATTGGATATTCTTTCCTGCTTTGTCCAAGATTAGTTGACCATAGAGTTGTGGGTTCATTTCTGGGCTTTCTATTCTGTTCCATTGATCTATGTGTCTGTTTTTGTGCCAGTACCATACTGTCTTGATGATTACAGCTTTGAAATAGAGCTTGAAGTCTGGAATTGTGATGCCACCAGTTCTGTTTTTTTTCTTCAGCATTCCTTTGGCGAGTCCACACACATTTTAGGATTATTTGTTCCAGCTCTGTGGAAAGTTGATGGTATTTTGATAGGGATTGCACTGAATGTGTAGATTGTTCTAGGTAGCATAGACATTTTAACAATATTTGTGTTTCCAATCCAAGAACGTGGAACGTTTTTCCATTTCTTTGTGTCTTCCTCAATTTCTTTCATGAGTGTTCTATGGTTTTCAGAGTAAAGATCCTTTGCCTCTTGGGTTAGGTTTATTCCTATGTATCTTCTGGTGTTTGGTGTAATTGTAAATGGGATTGGCTCCTTAGTTTCTCTTTCTTCTGTCTCATTTTTTTGTGTATAGAAATGCAACTGATTTCTGTGCATTGATTTTATATCCCACCACGTGGCTGAATTCCTGTATGAATTCTAGGAATTTTGGAGGGAGACTTTTGGGTTTTCAACATAGAGTATCATGTCATCTGCAAAGAGTGAGTCTGACTTCTTTGCCAATTCAGATGCTTTTTATTTCTTTTTGTCTTCTGACTGCTGAGATTAGGACTTCTAGTACTATGTTGTAATGGCAGTGGTGATACTGGACATCTCTGCTGTGTTCCTGACCTTAGGGGAAAAGCTCACAGTTTTCCCCCTACTGAGAGTGATATTCGCTGTGGGCTTTTCATATATGCCTTTTATGATAATGAGGTAGGTTCCCTCTATCCCTATATTGTGAAGAGTTTTAATCAAGAATGGATACTGGGGGGGCGGTGCCTGGGTGGCTCAGTCTTTAAGCATCTGCCTTCAGCTCAGGTCGTAATCACAGGGTCCTGGGATTGAGCCCCACATCAGGCTTCCTGCTCTGCGTGAAGCCTGCTTCTCCCTCTCCCACTTCCCCTGCCAGTGTTCCCTCTCTCGCTGTGTCTCTCTCTGTCAAATAAATAAATAAATAATCTTAAGAAAAAAAGAAGAATGGGGACGCCTGGATGGCACAATTGGTTAAGCAACAGCCTTCGGCTCAGGTCATGATCCCAGGGTCCTGGGATTGAGCCCCACACTGGGCTCCCTGCTAGGCGGGGAGCCTGCTTCTCTCTCTCTCTCTGCCGATTCCACTGCTAGTGCTCTCCAGCTCTCTTGTTCTGTCAAATAAAATATTAAAAAAAAAAAAAAAGAATTGCTGTTGTACTTTTTCAAATGCTTTTTCTTCGTCTATTGAGAGGATCATATGGTTCTTCTCCTTCCTTTTATTTATGTAGTGTATCACATTGATTTATTTGCAGATGTTCAACCACCCTTGCAGCCCAGGAATAAATCCCACTTGGTCATGGTGAATAATACTTTTAATGTACTGTTGGATCCTATTGGCTAGTATCTTGGTGAGAATTTTTGCACCCATGTTCATCAGGGATATTGGTCTATATTTCTCCTTTTGGTGGGGTCATTGTCTGGTTTTGTGATCAAGGTAATGCTGACCTCATATAAAGAGCTTGGAAACCTTCCTTCCATTTCTGTTTTTTGAAACAGCTTCAGAAGAATAAGTTTTAGTTCCTCTTAAATGTTTCGTAGAATTCCACTGGGAAGCCATCTGACCCTGGGCTCTTGTTTGTTGGGAGATTTTTGATTACTGCTTCAATTTTCTTGCTGGTTATGGGTCTGTTCAGGTTTTCTATTTCTTCCTGGTTGAGTTTTGGTAGTTATACATCTCTAGGAATGCATCCGTTTCTTCCAGATTGCCTAATTTGTTGGCATATAGTTGCTCATAATACGTTCTGATAATTGTATTTCTTTGGTGTTGGTTGTGATCTCTCCTCTCTGATTCATGGTTTTATTTATTTGGGTCATTTCTCTTTTCTTTTTGATAAGTCTGGCCAGGGGTTTATCAATCTTATTAATTCTTTCAAAGAATCAGCTCCTAGTTTCATTGATCTCTTCTACTGTTCTTTTGGTTTCTATTTCATTGATTTCTGCTCTGATCTTTATTATTTCTCTTCTCCTGCTGGGTTTAGGCTTTATTTGCTCTTCTTTCTCCAGCTCCTTTAGGTGTAAGGGGAGTTTGTGTATTTGAGAGCTTTCCTGTTTCTTGAGAAAGGCTTGTATTGCTATATACTTTCCTCTTAGGACTGCCTTTGTGGCAACCCAAAGGTTTTGAAAACTTGTGTTTTTATTTTCATTTGTTTCCATGAATTTTTTTTTTAATTCTTCTTTAATTTCCTGGTTAACCCATTCATTCTTTAGTAGGATGCTCTTTAGCCTCCCTGTATTTGAGTTCTTTCCAAATTTCCTCTTGTGATTGAGTTCCAGTTTCAAAGCACTGTGGTCTGAAAATATGCAGGGAATGACCCCAGTCTTTTGGTACCATTTGTGATGTGATTTGTGACCTAGTATGTGATCTATTCTGGAGAATGTTCCATGTGCACTTGAGAAGCAAGTATGTTCCATTGCTTTAGGATGGAATGTTCTGAATATATCTGTGAAGTCCATCTGGTCAGGGTGTCATCAAAGCCCTTGTTTCCTTGTTGATCTGTTCAGATGATCTGTCCATTGCAGTGAGTGGGATGTTAAAGTCCCCTACTATTATTGTATTATTAATCTATGCATTTCTTTCTTTTAGTTATTAATTGGCTTCTCCCATGTTAGATGCATAAATATTTACAATTATTAGGTCTTCTTGTTGGATAAATCCTTTATTATGATATAGTGTCCTACCTCATCTCTTACTACAGTCTTTGGTTTAAAATCTAATTTGTCTGATGTAAGGATTGCCACCCCACCTTTCTTCTGATGTCCATTAGCATGATAAATGGTTTTCACCCCCTCACTTTAAATCTGGAGCTGTCTTTGTGTCTAAAATGAGTCTTTTTAAGTCAAACTCTCTCTTTTCGCAGACGACATGATACTTAATGTGGAAAACCCAAAAGACTCCACCCCCAAATTACTAGAACTCATACAGCAATTCAGTAATGTGGCATGATACAAAATCAATGCAAGGAATCAGTTGCTTTCTTATACACTAACAACACAACTGTAGAAAGAGAAATTAGAGAAACGATTCCATTTACAATAGCACCCAAAACCATAAGATACCTCAGAATAAACCTAACCAAAGAGGTAAAGGATCTATACTCTAGGAACTACAAAACACTCATGAAAGAAATTGAAGAAGACACAAAAATATGGAAAAATATTCCATGCTCATGGATCAGAAGAATAAACATTGTTAAAATGTCTATGCTACCCAGAGCAATTTATACCTTCAATGCCATCCTGATCAAAATT
>NW_027769858.1:0-295 GCF_054177405.1 Leptonychotes weddellii
TGGGAGAAAGAGCCACTTACTTCTACTTCTCCAGCACAATGAACATTTTAGTGTGATATCATACCTTGTTTTTTCCCTTCTTCTTTTTTTTTTTTAAAGATTTTATTTATTTATTTGACAGAGAGAGACAGCGAGAGAGAGAATACAAGCAGGGGGAGTGGGAGAGGGAGAAGCAGGCTTCCCGCTGAGCAGGGAGCCCGATGTGGGGCTTGATCCCGGGACCCTGGGATCATGACCTGAGCTGAAGGCAGACGCTTAACGACTGAGCCACCCAGGCGCCCCTGTTTTTTCCCTT
>NW_027769859.1:0-295 GCF_054177405.1 Leptonychotes weddellii
TTCTGCATGGAGCACTGGGTGTTATGCACAAACAATGAATCATGGAACACTGCGTCTAAAACTAATGATGTAATGTATGGGGATTAACATAATAATAAAAAAAAAAAGAAAGAAAGAAAATCATACAATGTAGCCCTGAGTGCCCATAACCCAGCTTCAGATTATGGACAATCTTAATTCATTCCCCACTCATTTCCTACACCACCAAACTCCAGATTATTGTGAAGCAAATCCCTAAATTATCAAAGCATTTTGTTTATAAATATTTCCCTATGTATCTCTAAAAGGCAAGAAC
>NW_027769860.1:0-295 GCF_054177405.1 Leptonychotes weddellii
CCTGAGGAGCTTGAGAAACCACAGAATGTTGGACCCCCTCCCAGAGTTTCTGATTCAGTAAATCTGGGGCAGGACTGATAATCTGCAATTCTAACCGGTTCCCAGGAGATACTGATGTTGGGAACCTACCCACTTGGAGAACTACTCAAAGTATGAGTAAAAAGGATTAATGGAAAATGCCAGAAGGGTATTTGAGATCATATGCTTTTTTCCTCTGTTAAATGAGGAACATATCTCACCACCTGAAATTCCTCTGCATTTTGTTCATCATGTGCACAGGATTTAGCTTTTTAAA
>NW_027769861.1:0-295 GCF_054177405.1 Leptonychotes weddellii
AGGTGACGGAGGCGGTGATGGAGGTGATGGTGATGGAGGTGGTGGTGGGGGTGGGGATGGTGACAGAGGTGGCGGTGGTGGGGGTGATGGAGGTGATGGTGGGGGTTGGAGTGGTGAGGGAATTCCAGGCAGAGACAATACAAGCAAAGACACGGTGATGGGAAAACCTATTGCTAATGTGAGTGGAGTAAGAAGGGATCTGAGGATATCAAGTTAGAAGTCAGATCATGAAGGCCCTAGAATGCCAGTCTAAGATATTGTAGATAACATATCTAAGAATGCCACCTAAGATATT
>NW_027769862.1:0-295 GCF_054177405.1 Leptonychotes weddellii
GTCCTTTAAAATAAAGTCATGAGTAAATATCCTAAAGTCCTGACACAACTTTTAACAAGAATAAATGAAGTTTTGGTTTTCTGAGATTTATGATGTCGCAAGTACTAGGGAAAAATTCACTGTAACATATTAACAGGACTTATCTTACTGTTTCTGCGCCTTTTGTATGTTACGCAGATAACTGGCTTCCTTTTCCTTCACTGTACAAAATCTGAATTCGATATAAATCATGATATTAAAATTTTTCTGGTCCCGACGCAGAACCTTTTCCGGTATAAAGCCCACCTTCCTGCAA
>NW_027769863.1:0-295 GCF_054177405.1 Leptonychotes weddellii
AGGTGTGTGTTGGGGAGGTGGGGAGGAGGGTACCTTATCAAAGCACAAGGTAAGTACGTTGACTCTATTTTACAGAAGAGCCCCAAGAATTAATTACTAGCCCAAGGCCCTCAGAAACGGGGTCCTTGCCTGTGCACCCTCCACACCCCAAATCTCAGTTCTCCCTTAAGGGTTGGCCTTCTATAAGCTTCAGACCTTTAACTGTGTACGCCCTTACCCCCCCCCCCCCCCCCCCCCCCCAGAATTCTTCCTGGATGGGCTTGGTTCCCTTCGAGTGGGCTCCTGCTCAGACGTC
>NW_027769864.1:0-295 GCF_054177405.1 Leptonychotes weddellii
TCACGACAGCAGGCACACGTGGACGGGCAGGCTCTCAGCCAGGTGAAGGAAATCCTACAGTCAATGTCTACACCTGAGACGATGGAAGGCTTACCGTCTTAGCGATGCATCCACAGAGCGCCCACCCTGGGCTGGACAACACTTCTTCCGGCCAGCCGGCCAAGCTCCATGGATCCAAGTACAGGAAAGCCTTCTTCTCTGGGCCAGCAGCGAGCCCAGCATGGACACCGAACCTGAGAAGTGGGGACAAAGGGCACGCACGTGTGACAAAAGGATCCAGGTGCTGAGGTCACCA
>NW_027769865.1:0-295 GCF_054177405.1 Leptonychotes weddellii
GCGTGCGCGAACCACACATGGAAAAATGTAAAAACCTACCGACTTCTATCGGGTTCTTTTTTGCCAGGAACATACTGACAAATCGGCGTCGGACTGCATTCGCAGCTGGCTGGCGCAGGCAAAAAGCACGCACTGCTGTAGGGCTGCAGGGCTGCAGGGTAACAGCTCCTCCCGGTTTCCTTTAACATTAAAAAAAAAAGTGGGTCGTGACCCATTTGAGAGTCCTGAAAGCAACATAATGGGTCACGACCAGAATTTTTTAAATGACAAAGGAATAGAGCACTAAGTAGAATGC
>NW_027769866.1:0-295 GCF_054177405.1 Leptonychotes weddellii
AAGGGGGCGCCCTCAGAAACTACGCCCTGCCAGGGAGAGCCCTGGTCCTGTCTGCCGTGGCCCGGCATCAGCCTCCCGTGGCCCAGCATCAGCCTCCCGTGGCCCAGCATGTCTCCCGTGGCCCAGTATCAGCCTCCGTGGCCTAGCATCAGCCTTCCGTGGCCCAGCATCAGCCTCCCGTGGCCCAGCATCAGCCTCCTGTGGCCCAGCATGTCTCCCGGGGCCCGGCATCAGCTTCCCGTGGCCCAGCATCAGCCTCCCATGGCCCAGCATCAGCCTCCCGTGGCCCAGCATC
>NW_027769867.1:0-295 GCF_054177405.1 Leptonychotes weddellii
GATGAATGGACTGAACAAAAGAAAAAAACTGAAAACTCTCATGCTATCTAAATCATGAAATAACACTAGATCAAGACATCTTTTCTTTCCTCAGGCCAACTATAAAAATTGAGACCTTAAATGTCAAATCTGAGTGTTGTGGTTCAGATCCATTTGTACTAGCTAAACTAAGACTTCCTTAAATTTCCTATTTTTAAAATGATGAATTATTGGGCTTCTTCAAATCAAATCATAAACAAAGAGATATTCTTGGGGTTAAGTGGCCAGTGTTAATGAATGAAAAGTTAAATAATAA
>NW_027769868.1:0-13914 GCF_054177405.1 Leptonychotes weddellii
TAGCCATTGTCTTCACAATTGCTAGCCTGAATTCCATCTCCAACATCTTGGTTATATCTGCATCCATTTGTAAATCTGCAGCATAAGTCATAATCTCTGAGTCTTTTCTGTTTTGGGGGCTCCTCCTCCTAGTCATTCTGTTGATGGGTGTTTGAGGGAATGTATAGAGTCCAAATTATTGACCAGATCACAAGCAAGATGCATCTGTTTTCTTGGGACCTTAGGGTTGCTGGCCTCTTGTTTTCCCAGCCTGTCTTCTGCTGGAGGGGCCTGCCTGCCGTGCTGTTACTCAGGCAACCCTGTTTGTGCTGAGTTGCCCTGCGCCCCTCTGGTGGGGGATGGGCTCAGTGGGAATCAGTCTTTGGGGCTTTTGTTCTCTGGCGGCTTTCCCTGGCCGCTTTCCACGTCTCTTCTGCGAGTCAGAGCAGAAGAGACTGTTTCCAACTCTCTGCCTCAGAGCAGACAGATCGTGGTCTGTTCTTCAGTGAGCTCTCCAGGCCACACTGTCTCCGTTTCTGTCTGTGCTACTACAAACTGTAGCATCCTGGGTTGTTCGCCCCTCCACAGTGCTCCCAGTCCTGCCTCCAGATCGGGGCACATCTCTGCCCTTTGTGCTTCTAAAACCAACGGCTGCTCCGAGTTCGTGTGCATGTGACTCCGCTGCTCTGGGTTTCCTTCCTGGGGGCTGCAGTTTGCGCGCGACCCCACAGCTCTGGGTTTCCGTCCCAGGGGCTGCAGTTTGCCCACATGATCCCACTGCTCCGGTTTCCGTCCGGGGGCTGCAGTTCGCGTGCGCGCGACCCTGCCGCTCTGGGTCCTTCCAGGGAGCTGCAGTTTGCAGGCGCGACCCTGCCGCTCTGGGTTTCCACCCCAGGGGCTGCCCTAAAGTCCTTTCCCCACCACTACCGGTCTGTGAGTCTGTGCCCTGTTCGCAGCGCCAGAGGCTGTCGCTCACCGGCGGTGTAGGATCCCCACGGCCAGGCACGCTCCCGTTGACATTTATCTTCTGATATCTGCCCATGGAATCACGGCTCCCTGCGTCATACCTCCAAACCAACCACCTGCGATATTCTGTTTGTAGAGATCCAGATCTTACATCTCAGGCTGGTTTCGTGGGTGCTTAGAGTGGTCTGTTAGATATCCAGCTCAATTCCGGGGACCAGTTGAAATAGGGTCCACTCCTCCTCTGCCATCTTCCCCCCCCACCAATATTTTATAGTTTTTAGAGTACAGGTCTTTCCCTTCCTTGGTTAGGTTTATTCCTTGGTTTTTAAATTTGTTCTGGTGTAGTTGTAAACAGGATTGTTTTCTTAATTTCTCTTTCTACTATTTCATTATTAGTGTATAGAAATGCAATAGACTTATGTTGTTAATTTTGTATCCTGTGATTTAACAGAATTCATTTATCAGTTCTAATAGATTTTTGGGGAGTCTTTCAAGTTTTCTATATATAGTATCATGTCATCTGCAAAAAATGAAAGTTCTACGTCTTCCTTACTGATTTGGATGTCTTTGTATTTCTTTTCCTTGCTGCAGCTAGGACCTCTACTACTTTGTTGAATAAAGGCGGTGAGAGTGGACATTCTTGTCTTGATCTTAGAGAAAAACCTGTCAGATTTTCACCATTGTGTATGATGTTAGCTATGGGTATTTTATATGTGGCCTTTCTTATGTTGACATGTTTTCCTCTAAACCTACTTTGTTGAGAATTTTTGTCATGAATGGATGTTGTACTTTGTCAAATGCTTCTACATCTATTGAGATGAATATATGGTTTTTATCCTTATTCTTATCATATGATGTATCACATTGATTGATTTGTATTTTTTTTTTAAAGATTTTATTTTTATTTATTTGAGAGAGAGAGAATGAGAGAGAGAGAACACATGAGAGGGGATAGGGTCAGAGGACGAAGCAGACTCCCTGCCGAGCAGGGAACCCGATGCGGGACTCAATCCAGGGACTCCAGGATCATGACCTGAGCCGAAGGCAGCTGCTCAACCAACTGAGCCACCCAGGCGCCCCTGATTTGTGAGTATTGAGCCACCTTTGCACCCTGCAAGGGTGCAATCCTACTTCTTTACAGTGAATGATTTTTTTAATGTATTGTTGGATTTGGTTTGCTGGTATTTTATTGGTGATTTTTGCACTATGTTCACTAGAGATACTGGCCTGTAGTGTTTTTTTTGTAGTGTTTTTATCTAGTTTTGGTATCAGGTTAATGCTGGCCTCATAGAATGAATTTGTAAACTTTCCTTCTATTTTTTTGGAATAGTTTGAGAAGAATAGGTTTTAACTCTTCCTAAATGCTTGGTAGAATTTGACTGTGAAATCACATGGTCCTGGACTTTGGTTTGTTGGGAGATTTTTCATTCAATTTCATTGCAAGTATTGCCCTGTTCAAATTTCTATTTCTTCATAATTCAGTTTGGAAGGTTGTATATTTCTAAAAATGTATCCATTTCTTCTGGTTATTCAATTTGTTGGCATATCATTTTCACAGTATTCTTTTATAGTCTTTGCATTATTGTGCTGTTAACTATTTCTCTTCCTTAATTCCTGATCTTATGTATTTGAGTTCTCTTTTTTTTTAATGAGTCTAGTTAGAGGCTTATCAATTTTGTTGTTCTTTTCAAAGAACCAGCTCTTGTTTCATTGATCTGTTCTACTGTTGGGTTTTTGTTTTTGTTTTTAGTCTCTATTTCTTTTATTTTTGCTCTAATCTTTATTATTTCCTTCATTCTACTGGCTTGGGACTTCTCTTGTTCTTTTTCTAGCTTTTTTAGATGAAAGGTTCAGTCATTTTTTTGAAATTTTTCTTGCTTCTTGAGGTAGGTCTGTATTGCTATAATCTTCCTTAGGATTATTAATAACAGCTTTTGCTGCATACCAAAGATTTTGGACCATTGTGTTTTTATTTTCATTTGTCTCCATGTATTTTTTATTTCCTTTTTGATTTATTGGTTGACTCATTCATTAGGTATTAGCATTTTTTCTAGCCTTCTTGTATTTGTGTTCTCTCCAGATGTTTTCTTGTGATTGATTTCTAGATTCATACAATTGTAGTTGGAAAAGATGCATGATATGATTTTAATTTTTTTGAATTTATTAGGCTTGTTCTGTGGCTTAATGTTATCTATTCTGGAGAATGTTCTACGTACACTAGAAGAGACTGTGTATTCCTCCATTTTAGGATGGAATGTTCTGAATATATTTATAAGGTCCATCTGGTTTCATGTATCATTCAAAACCACTTTTCCTTGTTAATTTTCTGTCTGAATGATCTGTCCATTGATGTAAGTGGGGTGTTAAGTACCCCTACTATTATTTTATTGCTATTGATTTCTTCCTTTATATCTTTTAATAGTTGTTTTATGTATTTAAGTGCTCCCATGTTGTGTGCATAAATATCTCACAATTGGTATATCTTGTTAGATTTTTAAAAAATATTATATAGTCTCCTTCTTTGTCTCTTGTTGCAGAGTTTGTTTTAAAGTTTATTTTTCTGCTAACTATTGCTACACCAACTTTCTTTTCAATTCCACTTGCAGTGTAAATGTTTCTCCATCTCTTTGCTTTCAATCTGCATGTGTTTTTAGGTCTGAAATCAGTCTCTTGTAGGCAGCATTATAGATGGGTCGGGCTTTTCTATCCATTCAGTTACCCTATGTCTTTTGATTGGAGCATGTATTCAATTTGCATTCAAAGTAATTATTGATAGGTATGTACTTATTGCCATTTTGTTACTTGTTTAATGTTTATTTTTGTAGTTCTTCTCTGTTCCCTTCTTCTCTTGCTCTCTTCCCTTGTGGTTTGATGGCTTTCTTTAGTGAAATGCTTGGATTCCTTTTCTTTATTTTTTTTTTTTTGTATCTATTACACGTTTTTGATCTGTGGTTACCATTCAGTTCGTATATAACATCTTATGCATCTATATTAATTTGATTGTCACTTAAGTTTGAATCCATTCTAAAAGCCCTAAGTTTTACTCTTCCCCCCATGTTTTATGTATATGATGTCATACTTTACATCCTTTTGTTTTGGGAATCCTTTGTCTGATTTTTATAGATAAAATTGATTTTACTGTTTTTGTGTTTTAATCTCCATACTGGTATTATAAGTGATTAATCTACTTTTATTATGTTTGTATTTACATGTGAAATTTTTTCCTTTTCTAATTTTTTTTATTTTTGACTCTGGCTTTTCCTTTCCAGTCAAAGAATTCCCTTTAACATTTCTTATAAGACTGGTTTAGTGGTGATTTTTTTTTTCTGAGAGGCTCTTTATCCCTCTTTTTATTCTGAATGATAGCCTTGCTGGATAGAGCATACTTGGTTGCACATGTTTACCTTTCAGCATTTTGAATATATCATGCCACACCCTTCTGGCCTGCAGTTTCTTCTGAAAAATCAGCTGATAAGTTTATGGGGTTTCCCTTGTATGTAACTGTTTTCTCTTACTGCTTTTCAAATTCTCTATCACTATTTTTGTCATTTTAATTAGTATGTCTCTTGGTATAGACCTCCTTTGGTTGATTTTGTTGGATTTTCTCTGTGCCTCCTGGATCTGGATTTCTGTTTCCTTCCCCAGATATGGGAAGATTTTAGCCATTATTCCTTTAAATAAATTTTCTGCCCCCTTTTCTCTCTCCTCTGCTTCTCGTATCCCTATAATGTAAATTTTATTACACTTGGTGATGTTGCTGAGTTCCTTTAACATATTCTCATTTTTTATTCTTTTTCCTTTTTGCTGTTTAGTTTTTTTGCTTTCCATTGTTTTGTCTTCCAGTTCACTGATCTGTTTTACTGCTTTTTCTAGTGTTCTATTTATTCCTTCTATTGTATTTTTAATTTCAGTTATTGAGTCATCTTTGGTTCTTTTTTTAAATATTTTTTATCTCTTTGTTGAAGGTCTTGCTGAGATCCTCCACTCTTTTCTAAAGTCTAGTAAGTATATTTATTACCATTACTTTGCATCCTTTATTGGGCATTTTGCTTATCTCTATTTCATTTAGCTCTTTTGCTGTGATTTTGTCCTGTTCTTTCATTTGGGACATATTCTGCTGTCTCACCATGTTGTTAACTCTCTGTGTTTCTATGTATTAGGAAATTCAGTTCTTTCTCCAGATCTGAAAGGAGTAGCCTTATGAAGAACAGATCCTGTGGTGCCCTGTAGGACAATGTCCCCTATTCTCTAGAACCAGGCACTTTAGGGGTGTCTCCTATGTATATTGCCTGTGCCCTACTATTCTGGCTAAGCCTCATTTGCCTTCAGTTCAGATGGCTGCAATGGCCCCCTTTGCCTCTGTTAAGTAGGGTTTGGTTCCTGTGCTGTTAAGAGCCAGTCTGGGGCCACCATGAGCTTGTAGGTCTGTTGTATCAGCCTTCGGACCTGATGCCTGCCTTCAGCCTGTTTGCTGGGGCTGCAGTTGCACTGAACTACTCTCTTTCTGCTGCTCCCTGGGAGGGTTTTGTTGCTGGGAGTGTCCAACAGTCATATCAGATGCTTGCCCCCCACTCTGTCTGTGGGCTGCAGGTGCACTGATTGGCAAGGCACTCTTTCTGCACTGCCAGTGATAAGATTCCACTGCTGGAGTTGAAGTTGAACTGGTGTGTGTGGTTATATCCCATTCTCTCCCAGAACAGGAGTCACTTTGGAGTGGTGCCAGTCCCTGTTGTGGATGCTTGCAGCTTTGATATAGCAGGAGCCATTTTGGAGGGACTTCTCCCTGGTGGGGCAGGTTGGATAGGGTGCTGTAGGAGAATGTGGGCATCGGGCATGGGTGTTAGCAAGATGGGTGAGAGGTTCAAATTGGTTCCCACAAGCGTCTGACTATCTAGGCTGGGGGTAGAGAAATGGCACTTTGCCAGTTCATTCTCCTAAAGATACCTGTCTATCCAGCACACATTTTGAGATTAGTAAATAAATTTCCTTCATATCCCTAGGCACTTTTCAAACTGCTGCTTCCATGCTGTCAGTGCGGTTGTTATGCTGTCTCTTTAAGGGTGGGAACTCAATTTCCTATTGCCCTCTGGCTCTCCCAGACATGAGTCTGGTGATTTTAAAGTAACCAGAATTAAAACCCCACTGGTTTTCAAAGCCAGATGCTATGGTGATTCATCTTTCCAGTGCAGGTTCCCTGTGTCTGTGGTGCCTAGCGTGGGGTCTGCTCCTCTCCATTCTCCATGCCTATGGTATTTCTCCCATTTGTAGTTAATATCACTGGGGGTTTGGTTCTCAGTTGTGTCCCTACCCATTTTACCCTTTTTGATGTGGCCTCCTCTCCATGATTAATGTGGAAAGCCTTTTCTGCCAGTCTCAGATCATTTTTATGTTGGTTATACTAATGTGGCTGTTATGTAAGTACATCCCTGGATGAAGTGAGTTTAGGATCCTCCTACCCTGCCATCTTCCCAGAAGTCCAACATAAATCAATCTTGTTTTGAGGAAACCTACCCTAAGTATGACTTCATAGCCAGAAAAATAAGGGAAAGAACATTAAAAATTAACTAAATAATAATTTAAAATTTCTGTACACAGAATTATCAAAAGCAAAATTAAAAAGAAATAATAATCTAAAAAATAAACACTCATGATAGTCAACAGGTTATATCCTTATATGAAATACATATGTCTGTTTATAAAAATATTTAATGTTCATATTTAGATTATTTTTAATAAAATTTTTTATTAAAATAAGTTAGAAAAAAATGAATTCCTTTAACAGAAAAAATAGATGGCAGATATTTTTTTACTTATTAAGTAGGTTTATACTAATAATGAAATAAATTCCATTAAAATAATTTATAAAATACCAAATACCTAAAGTACATAATATCAATTGGGAAAAGTATGAGAAAACAGCTGTCACTATTACAGGTCAATAGGCATAATGACTAAACACTTTCAGGAAAGCTATATAAAAATATGTATCAGTTATAATAAAAATATACTAATAGATATCAGTGACCTTTGACCCAGATATGTTTTTTTCATTTTCTTAAAATTTAATGTTTTATAATAAAAAAATCTGTATGACAAATCTATTCTGACAAGCCTATATGTATATTAGCTGAAAATTTTCAAATTTCTGTTTTAAATATTACTAGCATTACCAGACCTTGGTAATTACTAAATGGTAATGAGTTATATTTTTATTTTGTTCACAATTTTAATAAGAATATCTATTGGTGCTTCACTATAAATCAAGATGTTAGGTGTTGGATTGAAATAGAAACATATTCTATATTAAAGAGTAAATGTCTAGGAGGAATAGATGTTGAAATTTGTCAAATGAACTTATGGTATTTATTAATTATTTTTTCTCTTCTTACTTGACATAATACATAAGAATATTTTCCTAAACTTCAGATATTATACTCTTCTAGGAAGAAGGCCACAATAGGTAGATTTCAAATGTTTCTATATTTAATTTACTAAAATGTTCTTCTTCATTTTCATCTTGGTAGATCAGAATATGGATGAACTCTCAAATTTTACACTTGAAGATCTAGAACTCACTTCAGGATACAAGGATCAATGCCAAACAAGTGGAGTTTATCAATCTCAAAGATTGAGTGGTCTGTATAATATTTGAAAATGTATTTAAAAATAGTGGTCATAAAACACTTGATGATTTAAAAATGCATCTGAAATGTGATCACCTTTTTAAAAAATTATTTTTTGTATAATCTCTACACCCACTGTGGGGCTTCAACTCACAGCCCCAAGATCAAGAGTTGTATGCTCTACTCACTGAGCCAGCCAGGTACCCCAAATATGGCCAGCTTTATTTATGGTTTTATTATTGAATTTTTCTTTAGGTTGCATATTTTAGAACATTTTCTGCCAAAACTGGAGTTGTACAGTACTAGTAAATGCTATAATGCTATTTGCATCACTCATTATTTCTCATAGTCTTTAATATTCTTAATTGTTATACTATATTTCTTAAATTATTGACTAAGAAAGCCTATCTTTTTCTTCATCTTGGAATAATGTTTCATGGAAATGGAATACTCATTTAGGAAACACTATGCTAGGAATTTTATTCTTTTTATTTTTTAAAAAATATTTTATTTTAAGGGAGGAGGCAAGATAGTGGAAGAGTAGAGGATCTCATTTCATCTAGTCCCTTGATTTTAACTAGATAACAGATCATTCTGAACACCGAAGAATTCAACCTGAGATGTAAGAAAAGAATATCTGGAACTCTGCAACTAGAAAAGTGACCACTTTTTGCAGGTAGGAGGTGCAGAGAAGTGAATCTGAGGGGAGATATTGGAAGATAAGTGGTGAGGGAAGGGAGCCTCCATAAGCCAGCTACCAGAAAGTGATATAGCCCTGGAAGGCAAAATTGGAACCCTTAGAAATCTTCTCCAGTGAAAGACACTCCTGCCTGAAAGGTGCTCAGGGGATGAAATGGGCAGAATTCTAGGTGGGACAGTGTGGTCTCAGGATCCCCAGAGTCACAGAATAAATGGGGGTACCTGAGCTGATACAGTTCCTAAGCAGTGGATCAGGGAAACTGGTTATGGTCAGTGAACCCAGGAAGGGGCTCTTAGCTCAGTTTCCCATAAATCGCTAGCTAGGGCCTGATCTGGTGACTGCTTTCCTCTGGGGGACCCTGCAGAAGACTGGAACACAGGGACCCTCCGACATCCCCTTGGAGGGGCAGAACAGGTGCACACATGACCAGGCAACAGCTCTCAGGGTGAGGTCCATGTAAAGGACAGTATCCCGTGATCCTTCTCCTTCCCCCCAGGAGGGGCCAACTGGGTTTTCACAGGATCCGGCAACTGCTCTCAGTGCCAGGGACTTACAAAGTGCAGTAACTCAGGACTCTCCAACTGCCCCCAGGACGATTGCTGTGGGCGCACACCACAGGAATCTTAAGAGTTTGGCACACATAAAAGTGAAGACCGCTTATCCCTGAGGGTTTACTCAAGAGAGGGGACCACGATCATTCAGCTCTGAGACTGGAGATCGAGGTGTGGCCATTTTTATTTTGATTCTCTAAAGAGGTGCATAAAGCCTTCAGGGAAAAAAAGCCACACAGAGGAACAGCTTATACTGAGTCTGGCCTCCTGGCAAGGGACAGTGTAATTCTGCCCAAGCAAAGACACCTGAGAACAGTGAAGTAGGCCTTGCACTCAGAAGACCAACTGAAAGAACAGATGCACAGGGAGACCCCACAAGACTGTAAAACTCCAGTACTAGGGGAAAATAGTATATAGAATTAAAGTTTTATTTTTCCCTCATAATTCATTTATCTTTCAGTTTAAATGAAAATTTCCACTAGTTTCAGATTTTATCAACTCTTTAAGTCTTTTTTTAACATTCATTTTTTACATTTACATCTTATAGATATATTTTTCATTTTGGCTTCCTTTCACTCTATTCAATTTTATTTTTGTATATCTATAAATTTTGTTTTATTTACAATTCTAGGATTAGTGTCTTCTAACACACAGACCAAAATACACTCATGATCAATTGGATCACCCTGTTTTGTCCACCCTGTAAGATTATATTCTCTTCCCCACCGCCAACCTTTTTGTTTTTCTTTTCTTTTTTGGTATCTGACCTCTACAGATTTGTCTAGTGTGTACCTTGCTTGGGTTGTGGTTGATATTTTTTTTTTTTTAAAGATTTTATTTGACAGAGAGAGAGATAGCGAGAGAGGAAACACAAGCAGGGGGAGTGGGAGAGTGAGAAGTAGGCTTCCTGCAGAGCAGGGAGCCTGATGTGGGGCTCGATCCCAGGACCCCGGGATCATGACCCGATCCGAAGGCAGACGCTCAACGACTGAGCCACTCAGGTGCCCCGTGGTTGATATTTTTGATTCTGCTCACTCGTTCATCCATTCTTCTCTGGGCAAAATGACTAGAAGGAAGAATTCACAACAAAAGAAAAAACCAGAGGTAATACTCTCTTCCACAGATCTAATTGATAAGGATATAAGTAGAATGTCAGAACTGGAATTCAGGATAACAATTATAAAATTACTAGTTGGACTTGAAAAAAGCATAAGAGACACTAAAGAATCTCTTAGTGCAGAAATGAGATCTAATCAGGCTGAAACTAAAAATGCTCTGAGATGTAGTCTAAATTGGATGCTCTAACAACTAGGGTAAATGAAGCAGAAGAGAGAGTAAGTGACATAGGAGACAAGTTGAAGGAAGAAGGAAGAAGGAAGCTGAGGAAAAGAGAAAAACAACTAAGAGGCCATGAGGAGAGGCTTCAAGAAATCAGTGATGCTAAAAAATGGCCCAACATAAGAATTGTTGGAGTGCCTGAGGGGGAAAGAGAAAGGGCCAGAAGGTGTATTTGAGCAAATCAAAGCTGAAAATTTCCCTAATCTGGGGAAGGAAACAGGCATTCATGTAGAGGAGGTAGAGAGGACTCCCCACCCCCCAAAAATCACTATAAATAGATCAACACCCTGACATATAATAGTGAAGCTTGCAAATTTCAGAGATAAAGAGAAAATCCTGAAAGCGGGTCAAGACAAGAAGTTCCTAACCAAGAGAAGTAGGAACATTAGACTTACATCAGACCTATCCACAGAGACCTGGCAGGTCAGAAAGGGCTGGCATGATATATTCAGGGTAGTAAATGAGAAAAACATGGACCCAAGAATACTTTATCCAGCAAGGCTCTCATTCAGAATGGAAGGAGAGATAAAGAACTTCCAGGACAGACAGAAACTGGAAGAATATGTGACCACCAAACCAGCCCTGCAAGAAATATTAAGGGGGATCCTGTAAGCAAAGAGAGAGCCCAAGAGTAACATAACCAGAGACAATCTACAGAAACAGGGACATTACAGGTAATACAAAAGCACTAAATTCATGTCTTTCAATAGTTAGCTCTGAATATAAAAGGGCTAAATGCTCCAATCTAAAGATACAGTGTATCAGATAGGATAAAAAAGCAAGATCCATCCATATGCTGTCTACAAGAGACTCACTTTAGACCTAAAGACACCTCCAGACTGAAGTGAGGGGGTAGAGAACCATTTATCATGATAATGGACCTCAAAAGAAAGCTGGGATAGCCATCCTCATATCAGACGTATTAGATTTTAAACCAAAGATGGTAGTAAGGGATGAAGAGGGACACCATATCATATTTTAAGGGCCTACCCAACAAAAAGATCTAACAATTATAAATATTTATGCTCCTAAATTGGGAGCAGTCAATTACATCAACCAATTAATAACCAAATTAAGGAAACACATAGATAATAATGCAATAATAGTAGGGGACTTCAACACCCCATGCACAGGAATGGACAGATCATCTAAGCAGAAGATCAACAAGGAAACAAGAGCTTCGAATGACACATTGGACCAGATGACTTCACAGATATATACAGAACATTCCATCCTAAAACAACAGAATACTCATTCATCTTGAGTGCACATGGAATGTTCTCCAGAATACACCACATTCTGGGTCACAAATCAGGTCTCAACCCATACAAAAAGACTGAGATTATTCCCTGCATATTTTCAGACCACAATGCTCTGAAACTGGAACTCAACCACAAGAAGAAATTTGGAAGGAAATCAAACACTTGGAAGGTAAAGAGCATCCTGCTAAAGAATGATTGGGTCAACCAGGAAATTAAAGAAAAACTTAAACTATTGACTGAAACTAATGAGAATGAAAATAAATTCATCCAAAACCTATGGAATGCTGCAAATGCAGTTCTAAGAGGGAAATACATAGCCATCCAGGCCTCTCTCAAAAAATTAGAAAAATCCCAAATGCACAAGCTAACTTTATACCTAAAGGACCTGGAGAAAGAACAGCAAATAAAGCCTAAACCAAGCAGTAGAAGAGAAATAATAAGGATTAGATCAGGAAATCAATGACATAGAAACCAGAAGAAGAGTAGAACAAATCAATGAAACTAGAAGCTGGTTCTTTGAAAGAATTAATAAGAGCAATAAACACCTAGCCACTTATCCAAAAGAAAGGACCCAAATTAATAAAATCATGAATGAAAGAGGAGAGATCACTACCAACACCAAGGAAATACAATCAATTTTAAAAACATATTATGAGCAACTATACACCAACAAATTAGGCAATCTGGAAGATACGAATACATTCCTGGAAACTTACAAACTACAAAAACTGAAATAGGAAGAAATAGAAAATCTGAATAGACCCATAACCAGCAAGGAAATTGAATCAGTAATAAAAAACCTCCTCCCCACCACCAAACAAGAGTCCAGGGCCAGATGGCTTCCCAGGGGAATTCTACCAACCATTTAAAGAAGAAATAATACCTATTCTACTGAAGATGTTCCTAAAAATAGAAATGAAGGAAACTTCCAAACTCCTTCTTTGAGACCAACATTACTTTGCTCCCAGAGCCAGACAAAGACTGATCAACAAGGAGAATTAGAGACCAATATTCCTGATGAACATGGATGCTAAAATACTCAACAAGATACTAGTCAACAGGATCCAACAGTACACTCAAAGGATTATTCACCACCACCAAGTGGGATTTATTCCTGGCTGCAAGGGAGATTCAACATTTGCACATCAATCAACATGATACATCACATTAATAAAAGAAAGGACAAGAATCATATGGTCCTCTCAATCGATGCAGAAAAAGCACTTGACAAAATACAACATCCTTTCAGGATTAAAACTATCCAAGCATAGGCATAGAGGGAACATATCTCAATATCATAAAAGCCATCTGTAAAAATGCCCAGAATGCATATCATTCTCCATGGGGAAAAACTGAAAGCTTTTCCCCTAAGGTCAGGAACACGATAGGGGTGGCCCCTCTCACCACTGTTGTTCAACATAGTAGTAGAAGTCCTAGCCTCAGCAATCAGACAACAAAAAGAAATAAAAGGAATCCAAATTGGCAGAGAAGAAGTCAAACGCTCACTCTTCACAGATGATATGATACTTTATATGGAAAACCCAAAAGACTCCACCCCAAAATTGCTAGAACTCATCCAGCATTCAGCAATGTGGCAGGATACAAAATCAATGCACAGAAATCAGTTGCATTTTTATACACTAACTACGAGACTGTAGAAAGAGATATTAAGGAATCTATTTCATTTACAATTGCACCAAAAACCATAGATACCTAGGAATAAATCTAACCAAAGAGGTAAAAGATCTGTACTCTAATAACTACAGAGCACTTTGAAAGAAATTGAGGAAGACACAAAGAGGTCGAAAAACATTCCATGTTCATAGATTGGCAAAAGAAATATAGTTAAAATACCTATGTTACCCATAGCAATCTACACATTCAATCCAATCCCTATCAAAACTCCAATGACATTTTTCACAGAGCTGGAACAAATAACCCTAAAATTTGTATGGAACCAGAAAAGACCCCAAATAGCCAGAGGAATGTTGAAAAAAATGCCATTGCTGGTGGCATCACAATGCCTGACTTCAAACTATATTACAAAGCTGTGATCATCATGATAGTACAGTACTGGCAGAAAAACAGACACATAGATCAATGGAACAGAAGAGAGAATCCAGAAATGGACCCTCAACTGGTCTACTAATCTTTTTTGTTTTTATGTTATGTTAATCACCATACATTACATCATAAGTTTTTGATGTAGTGTTCCATGACTCATTGTTTGCCTATAACACCCAGTGCTCCATGCAGTATGTGCCCTCTTTAATACCCATCACCAGGCTAACCCATCCCCCCACCCCGCTCCCCTCTATAACCCTGTTTGTTTCTCAGAGTCCATAAGCTCTCATGTTTAGTCTCCCCCTCCAATTTCCCCCCCTTCAACTTCCCCCTCCTGCTATCTTCTTCTTCTTTTTTTTTTTAACATATAATGTATTATTTGTTTCAGAGGTACAGGTATGTGATTCAACAGTCTTACACAATACACAGCA
>NW_027769869.1:0-3846 GCF_054177405.1 Leptonychotes weddellii
ACTAAAATTTACCCCTATAAAGCTTTGTGAGTTATGAACATTTCATAACTCTCTGCAACTCTTAAATACTTAAAGATATAACTAATTTTATATTCAGTTTGATTTTGTCTAGCACATAACCTTTCCATTTTTTTCTGGATGTTTTTCTTGTCTGTCTCCAAAATTTTAAGTTAACAATAAAATGATATATTACATGCTGTCCTTGTTATAAGGAGTACCTTGCCTGGAAGAGGAGATAAACATAGAAAATGATGGGCACTATATTTTTTAATGGATCAGATGTGACGAGGAGCAGAGAAGGTGACAGTTAACTCTGCCTGGATTTTCCCAGAGGGGATGGCTCCTGAGCTGGACCTGCCAACTGGCCACTAGTGCCCATACTTTCCTTTCTTTAAGCCATGCTTTGTCCATCTTTGCTAGGTTCACTACAAGGGAAATCTTAATCACATTGATATCATCTTTTAAAATTTTCATCTGGGCACCCAAAGCAAAGTAACTGGACCTAAAGTCTTTCGGATATGTTCAAATGCTTCTTCAATAAATTTCCCTTGTTTTATTTTCTATAGATCACTTCCCCTGAGATGCTGGTTTCTCTGCTCAGGACAAGAGTGGCAGACAAGGCTTTTTGTACTTCGGGATAAAAGCTGGGATAGTCTGAACAGGCATGAGGGAGGAAAACAACAGTGTGTCTACCAGGGGACTGCATTAATGCTGCTTGTTTTGACTTTGTTCAGGATGACTAACTTGTGCCCATATGAAGAACATGCAGGTGCAGAGATTCCATGGGCCTGACAAGAGATGACTGCTAGAATTGCTGTCAGACCCATCCACACCAGCATCTGAGCACCAAAGCCGCCATCTTCTTTCTTGCAGAAGCATTTTCCATCTGTGCTCCACGTTGCTAGGATAAGAGAATATAGGAAACTTTGGATTATTTGTAGCTTCCTAATGTGCCTATTTCCTCTTCCATTAACACTGTACCCTTACCTTCACATTACCATCAGAATTCTTGAAATAATGATCAAAAACCACTTTGCTGCATTGTAGGATCTTGCAATCTGAATTATTCTACTGATATTACCAAAGTGAAATCAATCCATGGAAATCACTGAATGTAATGACCTTTCATAAATCCTTCATCTTTAGTATTAATCTGTCGTATTTTCCACAGTTTCTAACCCCTGCTTTGTGCTCTCACTCCTCACTCCTGTTTTCCATGCCTCCAGTACTGTTCCAATTCCGTTCTTTGTTCTTTCACTGTTTTTGTTTGTTTGTTCTTAATTCCTCCTTCTGGAATATTCTTTTTGTTGTGACTTTGGTATTCTCTTTTTATCTCTCATTACACTCTACCCTTCATGTCTCCTCTGTGGTTTCCACCATTATGACCATTTTGGTTTTAGGCTCACCTCTCTTAGCCATGGAAGTTCTTTGGTGAAAGGGAGGTTGACACAAGCAGACACCCTTGCACATCTTTGCTTATGTGTCCTGTTGATAATGCCAACTCAGCATGCTTAAAACAAAGCCCATTATCTTGACCTTCCACCCAGTCCTTTCCCTTTCACCATGTCTATTAATGCCACAGGTTATTAGCCTCTCCATTAACCTGGTTTAATACCTTTCATTCATCTGTAAATTTTCCTTCCACTTTCATTCAATTATAAAAATCTATAGAATCTGTCTGCACATAGCCATTCAGCAAGTGACCAAATCTACATTTCCAGACTTCTTTTCTACTGCTTAAAGTTAAAAGTTCACAATTGTCTCAAGTCTTATACTGTCTAAGTGCATACTTTATTTCAAAAAGAAAGAGGGTGGTGTTTCCATTATTCTAAATTTTCAAATGTGCTTTGGAAAGGTTACGTTACTTGCCAAATGCCACACCTCCGGTAAGTAACATGGACAGAAGGAGAGGCCAGGTCATTTCATGCCAAATAGCCTGCTTTTTAACAATGTAAAATGATATTTTCCAGAGGTTTTCCAAGCTGCGGTATTGCTCCTCAGTATCCCCTTACAAATATACTCCCGAGCAAAAGCAACCACTATCCTGAACCTCTTTTGGAATCATTCCCACACTCAATCATTTCCATGAAAAATGTTCTCATCAGAAAATACCAGGTTGGATTGATGACTGCTCCATGCTCTTTTCTCACCAGAAGAACCACTTCCTGCTGCATATCTATGGCTCTCTGTTTATACTGCTTTCCAGACACGTAAGACACAAGACATGCGTCAGAGTTATTTGAGCACTTAATTTCATTTCTCATCAAGTATTCAAGTTCCAGTCTTGTAGCTCTTCATTTCTCACAGAAAAGAAATGCCTGTTCCAGAGCCTTGACCACAGCAGGTGCATAATACATCCTTGTGGAGTGAATCATTATTTGATAGGCTTTGGGGTTTCTTGTTGAAATAGTTTGAAAGTTTAAATTTTTAATGAAATCTTTCAGACATGCAAAAGGTATAAAATGATATAGTGCATCCTCTTCAGCATGCTGTCTGGCTTAGAAAGGAAATATTACTGATCAAAGTTTCTTGTGTATTCCCTAGCCATCTACCTAGTTCCCATGTGTCTCAGCCTTATTCGTTCAGTTTTTACTTTTTTCTACTTATTTATGATTCCTCGAATATTACAAATGCCCTCCCTAGCAAAAGCAAATTCACAAGGAGGCAGAAAAAATGGGTACTACATTTCTCTAAGGCTCACTGAGTTTCTTAGATCTGCAGTTGGATTTCCCCTAGGATATGTAGATTCATATTCAGTTGAAGAATAAGGTTAATATTTATTTTTGGTCTAGAAAAACATATATGGTCAGCATCTCAGTTCCCTAGAGGAAAAACAGGAAAATTTCTGTGGCTCCAGCTATTTCAGTGAGCCTGAGAAGACTTCCTTAATTAGACCCTTGTTTCTGTTCCTCACTAACATCTTTTGATCCAAAAATGAAGTATCAGTTATAAGTTCTTCCTCTATTAGGAAAAACTTTTAAAAATATTTCTTTTTCTTTGTACTTTCAGGATATATATATTTTTAAGTATGAGAACATTTTTCATGGAACTTAGACACTACTTACACAATTATGGTAATATTAAGGAATTCTGTGGCATATACAATATAATGTAATGTCAGATTTTGGATTTTGATGTTTTATTTATGTAATTATATTTTTTGTCTTCCCCTTTAATTCAAAATATTTCTACTTATTTAAAATAATATTTTTTAGGGAATAATAAAATGAATATCCATGAACTCACCACTCAACTTAAGGACTAAATTGTTACTAATATAATGTATATGTTATATATATCAATCTATGAATCTTACCATATTACATTTCCTTTGTTCCTTTTATTCCTTGAGGTTTTCCATTAACTTGTTTTTATTTTTTATAGTTTAATCACATTTGTATATATATCCCAAAAAACAATATTGTGAATTTTTGCTGGTTTTGAATTTCATAGAAATGTTATACTGTAGGGAGCCAGGTGCAACTTCCTTTTGTCTCTGCATGTTAAGTACTGATGCATGTAGCCATAATTCATTTTTAATTGCTCTGTAGTATTCCATGTTTTGATAGAAAAATTTATTGATTTATTCTCCTATCTACATGCTTGGATTTCTATACTTTCACATTTCAATTAATCCTTCTATAAAAATTCTTGCACATGTCTCTAGGTGCACACATGTGAAAGTGTTTCTACTCAGTACTTGTCTTTTCTTGATGATTTTTGGGAGTTCATTGTGTATTTTTGGTTCTATATCTTAGTTTTAGGCATTACAGATAACTTCTTTCAACTTATGGACTGTAAAAAAAAAACAAACTTATGGACTGTCTTTTCACCTTCTTTATGATG
>NW_027769870.1:0-295 GCF_054177405.1 Leptonychotes weddellii
TAATAGTGATGTCCACGTGGAGGTGAGACTGCATTAGTAGATCTTGCCGTTCACAAGTATTGAGGGATTAGTCTGTGCCAAACAGTGTTAGGTACGTTCTTACCTGCAAAATGGGGACACAAAAACACTATCTCATAGAGTTGGAGAAATAATGAATAGTTTCCATTGAGTTGGTGGTATACAAGAGGTGTTCGGCAAATGTAAACTTTCTTCTGTGAGGACGGATCCTAATGAAATAATGAAAAGGAGCAGAAGATCTTCCTTATGTACAAGGATGTAACCTGGAAGCCACCGT
>NW_027769871.1:0-295 GCF_054177405.1 Leptonychotes weddellii
GGGCCCCAATCCCAAAGAGTCTGATTTGGGTCTGGGTCTGGTCCTGGAGGCTGTGTTTCATGACTCAAACTGCCCCGCTCTCTCTCTGCCATCCCACGGTAACACCACCAAAGCAGGCAGCTCAGATCACAGCTGGAGGAATACTGCATGGAATGCATCCAGACTCACGGGATGTACCATTCTTCTTTTTGGGGGGGGGATTATCAAAAATAGTGAACGATTGATTATGTTGGGGTTTGCCTTCCCATTCCCAGCTGTGGGAAAGCATGAGCCAATTTCCTTTTAACTCAAGCCA
>NW_027769872.1:0-295 GCF_054177405.1 Leptonychotes weddellii
TCATTAAAAGTAGTAATAGTGTACAGTTTCATTCATATAATATACCAGTGTGGGTTCCTGAGTTGTGACAAATGTACCTTAATAAGATATTAACAATTAGAGAAAGTGGGTGCAGGATATATGGAAACTCTCTGTTCTACTGTTGCAACTTGTCTGTAAATCTAAAACTCTTCTAAAATAAAAAGGTTATTTTTTAAAGCAATGTGTAGCCCAGAAGGTTCTTTGCTCTTAAGAATATATCCATTTGGGGGTGCCTGGGTGGCTCAGTTGGTTGAGCAACTGACTCTTTTTTTTT
>NW_027769873.1:0-295 GCF_054177405.1 Leptonychotes weddellii
TTCTAATTTCTGGCTCCTACAAACTATGAGGCTGTAAGAATTTTATATGCATCTTCCGATACTTTTGCTAGTTTCATGGGGTATGCATACATTCAACTTTAGTCAGTACTGCCACATAGTTTCCCAGAGTTGTGCCAAGGTACACTCCAAAAGAGCAGTAAAGGAGAAATCCAGTCATTCTTTAGCCTTCTCAATATTTGGTACTGTCTTTTTTCATTTTAGCAGTTCTGGTGTTGTGAAGTAGTATTACCTTAGAATTTTTTTTTTTTTATTCTTATGTTAATCCCCATACATT
>NW_027769874.1:0-295 GCF_054177405.1 Leptonychotes weddellii
AGTCACCATGCATTTATTTTTTATTTAAAGATTTTATTCATTTATTTGACAGAGAGACACAGTGAGAGAGGGAACACAAGCAGTGGGAGTGGGAGAGGGAGAAGCAGGCTTCCTGCCGAGCAGGGAGCCCGACGTGGGGCTCGATCCCAGGACCCCGGGATCATGACCTGAGCCGAAGGCAGACGCTTAACGACTGAGCCACCCCGGCGCCCCACCATGCATTTAAAAAGTAGAACGCAACCCAGTGAAAACACTGGTAAGAGCTTTGAACAGACTCTTCACAAAAGAAGATACA
>NW_027769875.1:0-295 GCF_054177405.1 Leptonychotes weddellii
CTGAACTCGGAAGTTCACACTCATGCTCCTTCATGATTCCTCCTCCTCTTGGGGTGGGAAGGTCTGCAAACATCACCATCAAACAAAACTTCATTGTCTTCAGTCTCCCTTGAACATTTACATGGGAAAGACAGAGAGGGGCCGTCTCCCCTCAACTGACACCCAGCTCATCACCTCGGAGCCTGAGCAGAAGGAAGGTTGTCGCTAACACACACGCTGCAGGAAAGCTGAAGGGTCTGCTATGGGAGCCAGCCTGGACTGAGCGACTCTGCTTGCAGGACTCCTCTCACCCGTT
>NW_027769876.1:0-295 GCF_054177405.1 Leptonychotes weddellii
TTCTCGTGTTTGCAGAGAACTTCCACGGGCTGCCATTTGGTTTCACCCTCACATCTTCCCTGCCAGACAAGCATATTCTCCCCATTTTACAGAAGGCGAAATGGAGGCTCAGAGAGGGGGAGTGATTCTCTCAAGGTCATAACAGCTAGTAAGAGGGGAAGCTGGGACTCTACAGCCCATTCTGACAACCCCTCCCTACCCCAGCCTTGGCCAAGGTGCCTGGGCACCAAACACGGGGCTCTCAGGCATAGCCTTTCCATCCATTCCTGGCTCATTGCTTAGTGCCAGCTCAAGA
>NW_027769877.1:0-295 GCF_054177405.1 Leptonychotes weddellii
GGTTAAGCGACTGCCTTCGGCTCAGGTCATGATCCTGGAGTCCCGGGATCGAGTCCCGCATCGGGCTCCCTGCTCGGCAGGGAGTCTGCTTCTCCCTCTGACCCTCCTCCCTCTCATGCTCTCTGTCTCTCATTCTCTCTGTCTCAAATAAATAAATAAATAAAGTCTTAAAAAAAAAAAAGAAGTTATCATGTTGTTATTTTATCAACTTGGTGCAAGGAGGAGATCCAGGCACACATAACATTTGAAGCGTCAGAAAGAGAGGAGTCCGTTTCTCTCTCACATAAGGGAGGTC
>NW_027769878.1:0-295 GCF_054177405.1 Leptonychotes weddellii
GGGGCAGAGGGAGAAACGGACTCCCCACTGAACAGGGAGACCTGCACGGGGCAGGGCTTGATCCCAGCATTCTGGGATCATTCGCTGAGCCATAGGCAGATGCTTAACCAAGTGAGCCACCCAGGCACCCTTCATTTGTATGTTTTTAAAAATAATTCTTTTTTTTTTTTATTCTTATGTTAATCCCCATACATTACATCATTAGTTCTAGATGAAGTGTTCCATGATTCATTGTTCGTGCTCAACACCCAGTGCTCCATGCAGACTGTGCCCTCCTCAATACCCACCACCAGGC
>NW_027769879.1:0-295 GCF_054177405.1 Leptonychotes weddellii
AAGGAAAAAAAGAAAGGTAGCCTAAAGTCTGAGGCCTGGGCCTGCAAACATTTAGAAGCTGGTGCACTGAAGAGCAATCAGCAAATGAAAGGCCCGTGAGGGAGAAGAAAATCCAAGAGAATGTAAAGAAATGATAAGTTTCCTCTAAAATTTATTTTATATATAACAACTTTAAAATATTTACTAAGTATACAATCAGTTCGAGTCACTTCAGGTTAACAAAATGAATCAGACCTGTCATGAATCCTGTCTTCAAGGTAACAATAGTCTGGTAGATGAATAGATGTCTACAGAT
>NW_027769880.1:0-3846 GCF_054177405.1 Leptonychotes weddellii
GGAGGGTTTTAGAGCGGAGGGGAGTGGGGGAGATGGGTTAGCCCAGTGATGGGTATTAAGGAGGGCATGTACTGCATGGAGCACTGGGTGTTATTCGAAAACAATGAATCGTGGATCACTGCATCAAAAACTAATGATGTATTGTATGGTGACTAACAATATGATAAAATTAAATTTAAAAAAATGAAGAGGAAAAAAAATAATTACCCATAAATAGTGCTGGACCATGAACTATAACCAAGCAAAAGTTAAATGTAAAAGCGTAATATGAGTGAGGGTTAATTTCTGTATCTTCTTCAAAACCCCGAACATTCAGTAAAATTTGATGTCACACGACAGTATCTGTTTAACGAGGGCCTTGGAAAATGAGGTGAGACCATGTTCAGGTTTTGAAGAAAAGAAAACCAGAGAAAAGCTGGAGAGAGGAGCCAATATAAACTGATAAGCAGTTGATTTCAGAAGAGGATGCAGAGGTAACAACCACCCACTGTATTCCTCCTCAGGAATAGCCGAAAGAACCAGAGAAAATGCCAGACCCCAAAACTACTTAGGATGGTGGACCAGAGTATCTTACTTGATTATTCATGTAAAAGGTGACCCCAATAGCCTGGGAAACTCAGAAAGATTTGAGTTACAGACATATAGAGGTGGAATATCTATCTACATAAAAAAAAATTCTGGAAGGATATAAATCAAACTGTTAAACAGTATTTCCTGGGAAGGGAGATAACTGGAAACCTTCTGTTTTCTACTTTCTATATTTCTACATTCTTTAAAAATAAGCATGGACTGTCTTTATAAACATGAAAATCAGTAAAGATATTTTCATGACCATTATTTTTATGTACCCAGTGGTAACTTACCTGGTGGTGTTGTTTAGAAGGTATGAGCTTTATTATTCTCACTCTCTCTGCTGGCTAGCCAACAGGACGACCAAAGCATCCTTCATCCCTGCCACAGGTCTAGGAGACTCTTGTGGGAAACAGAACACTAGCTCTCCTCATTAGTCACTAGAGGCTGTGGATTGCAGAATCAAGACCATATTGCTGATCATTTCTTGGTCTGGAAGGAACCAGGTGACTCCTAGCAGAGGTGGCTGTTCCTGGAGAATTCTTAGTGTGAAGGCGATTCAAAATAAATCACCTGATGTTTCTCTAAATCCCACTAACAGTAGTATCTCATGTATGGTTACTTCTAATCTTACATTTGATAGAGGGATAGATAAATAGCTTCAATTCATCAAGTAACAAAATCTCAGTCCTTTCCCTCTTGTGTCTGTCTAGAATTTTCCAGGAAAGAGGAAGAGTGTGTTGCATGCAGTTGGAGCCAGTTCATGGGTTGCTTTGCACCAGCTGATGTTCGGCCTTCAGAAAAGCCATCTGCCCCTGGATCTCCAGCACCTTAAAACACCTGCCCACAGACATGCTAAGAGACTCATGGGGGTAATAATGACTTCAGTGTGATCTCCTGGGTGTCCACTTTCTCCCCCTCCTCCCTCGCTGCCAGAGCTCTTTCTTCCTGCCTCTGGGTCCTTGGACTTGAAATGATGCTGGCCGCCTCAGCTAAGGTGTGCCCATGGCCGTGCTGATCAAGCACGGTGGGGCCGGTGACCTGGCCGGTGCTACCCCGGGACGCCTCTCATGCTCTCATTTCTGCTATCTCTTGTCCGAGACCCTCTCTGTCTGCAGCATGACTCCTGATCTCCAGCACTGACTGCCATCTCTGCCAGTTAGGAAGCACGGTTCTCTCCCCGTGTCCAACTCTTTCAGAGGAAGTTCTCCAGCAGAGAAGTAGCCTCTGTAGTAATCTGTTCTGTTCGCTTTCCTTTCTAGTGCTCCTCACGTTGTAAAATAAACCACTCAAGCGATGGTTGATGAATCTAAGTGCCAGACAATTTTATTGCTACCGCGGGTTTTCTCCCAAAGGACCCTCTTGGCCCTCCCTGCTGTCTGTCTTCCTTCGCCGCTCCACTCGACATCCCTCTCACCCTGCTCAGTCTGTCTACTGGCCTATCTCCGCTCAACTAAACCTGAGGTCTGAACCGATTCAACGTCTTTTGTAGGGATGCATGCTAACAAGAGCAAATTGCTTCTAATTGCCTTCTAAGTTTCTGACAGAGAAGCTTTGAGGATCTGTTTGGCAATGTACACAGATACCCTCCAGAAAGATGTTAGCTGTGGTCAGAAGTGGATTTATAGATTTACTGTTAACAAAATTTAATCTGTAGAGTCTCAGTTGCACCTGCTCTAAGGCTTGCTGTGTTCTCTGGATAACCAAGGGAGAAGTGGCCCTAGCCAGGCAGGCAGTGCTGTCCAGTCTGGTGGTCACCCTCTACAATCTGGAGGTGGTCCTAAGATGGGAGGGGGCCTTGTAGCCTGCCAGCATACTTCCTTGTCATCCTGTGCCTCCAGGTATAGCTTCGGGCCCTATGTTTGACTCCAAGAGGAAGGGCCCGGGAGATGTCTCCCTGTCTGTAGGGCACCATGACTTTTCAGGTACTGCCCAGTGGGAAGAGAGGCAGCAAAGACCTAACCAAAGTGGACCATCTTCTGTGGCAGGGGTCATCAACATCCATACTCAGTGATAGAAACAGGCTGGAGTTTTGCTATGATTTTCCTCATCGCTGTCTGAGCCAGAAACTCAGATGTCGTATCACCAGTAATGAATGATGAGGTTGCAAGCAAGCTTTCTCACCTCTTAGTTTCTATCAATCATAGTAAAGATTGGATTACACTTTTAGTTTCTAGAGAAAATATTACAAAATTTTTCACATGGAGAGAACTTCAAAGTGTGTGCTGCCCAAAAAAGGTAGGGAAAAAATTGTTATAAAGGTGTTGGGCAGGTCATCATCAACATTACTATCATCGCCACCTATTATTTTTCTAGATTTCGTGGTGTTTGTACTATTTTTCAGCTTTTTAAAAAAATTGCATTTTTTTGTGATTCATTTTCTCATTCTAGATACTCACTTTTATAATGAATTTTGTATTGGTAATTTTGTGGGTTTCTTAAAGAAGGCCCAACCACGTGGCTCTGGTCTGTCCAACACTAGCTGTTGTCTGGTTCCCATTCAGGATGGGACTTAGCAAAAGCTGACCGTGCAGGGACATATGCAGAAGACACAAAAGTTTTTAATTTTGATGAAGTTCAAATTAATAAAATCAGTTTACCACAGTGTAAGTATTTATATCTGGTTTCTTAAGTCTCTTCCATTGATCTGTATGCCTATTCTTGTGCCAATATCACACTGTCTTGAGTACTGTGCCTTGACAGTAAGCTTTGAAATCAAGTGTAGCATAAATCTACCAACATTATTTTCCTTTTGCAAAATTATGTGGCTATTCTATGTCTTTTGTATTGCCACATAAATTTTAGGATTAGCTTGCCAATTTCTACAAAAATTCCTATTGGGATTTTGGTAGAGATTACATGGAATTTATAGATCCATTTAAAGTTACTTGCCATCTAGCAATATTAAGATTTCTATCAATAAACACAAAGTACATCACCATTTATTAGATACCTTTATTTTCTCTCAGCAGTATTTTCTAGTTTTCAGTGTATAAGTCTTGCCCTTCTTGGTTAAATGGTTAAATTTATTCCTAAGTATTTTACTCTTTTTGATGCTAATGTGAATAGTTATTTTCTTTTTTAAAGAAAAGAGTGGAATTTAATCTTTATTTACAGGACACTGCAAGAGAGGAGATTCCACATAGAAATAAGAAACCCACTGAGAGGAGGAGCTTCATACAGGTTGTACAGTTTGGAACTGGTCAAGTAGAGTTTCCTTGTAAAAAGTGCTACAATAACAAAACACATTTAAAAAGAGTTCTTAGTAGAGAAACA
>NW_027769881.1:0-295 GCF_054177405.1 Leptonychotes weddellii
AGAACTGGGAGACTCTATGCCTGGGTCCTGCCGCCCCTCAAGCCCAGGTGAGGCCCTGTCTTCCCAAGCGGGGGCCGTCAGATCTTCCTTAGAGGCAATAATAGTAACAACAATAGCAGGGAGCACTACACATACGTACTGCGAGCCAGGCGCTGAAAGCCGCGTAGGTACTAACGCTTTTACCCCTCCTAGCAGCATCAAGAGGTAACTTCACCCCCCTTTTACAGATGGGGAAACTGAGGCACAGCGAACGACCTGGGCAGGGTCATGCAGCCAGCAAGTGTCAGAGCCGTCA
>NW_027769882.1:0-295 GCF_054177405.1 Leptonychotes weddellii
CAATTGTTCTGGAAGTGAGAAATAGTTAAAAGCAAAATAGAGTGCGAAGTACCTGGCATACTAAAAATGATGGAAATAGGGACTTTTACTATTTGTCTAGGCAGTTGTATAGGTAGACTATTACGAAGGATTCCTTCTCTCCAAAGAAAGTATTTCTACTTAATGAACTTTACATTCCAGTTCCACTTAGAAATATTGTGCTTAATCTAACATGAAGCATATTTGAATCTAATGAATATGTATTCTGGATGATGGTGATTTTCCCTCCATTTGTACTGTTTCTAGGAGAAAATAA
>NW_027769883.1:0-295 GCF_054177405.1 Leptonychotes weddellii
TGTTGAGCGAGATGTCACCAGGTGGATGGTGGTCTCGGTTAGGCTGGTGGGGCTCACACTTGGGGTGTGAGGGACTGTGACAGTTTTGTGGGTAGAGCAGTTCTCTGGGGGCTCACAGCACAAAACCCGGACCTCATAGTTGAGGCACATCCCGACATTGCCCTCCTGGTCCCGGTTCCGGCACACGAGGCCCTTGCTGGGGTTGCACTGCACCACCTGGCCCAGATTCTCGATGCTGACCTCGGGGTGGCTCTCGGCCCGGCACTCCAGCTGCGAGATGTATTCGGGCCGGCGG
>NW_027769884.1:0-295 GCF_054177405.1 Leptonychotes weddellii
GCCTGCCCCTAGCCACCACCCTTGCCATCCTGCACTCTCTCTGCTCATCAGCTGACTGGATGCAGAGGACCCAGAAGAGGACAGTTGACCCACCAATGGAGGGACCTGAATCCTCGAGTCACTGCTTGGAGGAGAGGATTAAGAAGTACTGCATCAGATGTTGCATGAGTGAGAAATAAGCTTCTTCTATGCTAAGCCACTGAGATTTGGGGGCTGTCTGTTACACCAGTTAGCCTACTATAATGCCTGCACCCCGAAAAGCCATGGGGTACTTTCCAGGCTCCAGGAGGGAGGC
>NW_027769885.1:0-295 GCF_054177405.1 Leptonychotes weddellii
GACAAGGTATCTTGAGAAAATATATGGAGGGGAATCTCTGTGACAGGTAAGATGTTGTCACAAAGTGACTGACTTGACAGGAAAAGCTAGTTTTAGAATTCTCTTTGAATTCCAAGCAGTGTTTGCCTGAGAAGGAGGGAGGTTCGCAGGCGGCATTTTTGTTTGCTGTTCTTGGGCCAGTCCGGTTGTGAAGGAGTATGCAGGATCTTCTCCATATTTTTTTTTTTAAGATTTTATTTATTTGTTTGTCAGAGAGAGAGAGAGAGACCACAAGCAGGGAGAGCAGGCAGAGGGA
>NW_027769886.1:0-295 GCF_054177405.1 Leptonychotes weddellii
TTTTTGCCTAATGTTTTACAAAAGGTTCAATGTATATATTTGCATGCACCTATGAAAGATGAGATTTCTTTGTAAGAATATCATTCTCATTTCACAGGATTTGAAGTTTTGGATTTTCAAGCTGGCTAGCCATTGATTGAATTCAGCATGATCTAGCTGTCATTTAATATCAAGACTTGTATAGAAATTGTGGGGGAAATCTTTGGCCTACATTTTTTAAAATTTTAAGCAAAAAAGAAACTTGATATAAAATATTCTTGGTATTCTGAATACAGTGACAGCCATATGTTCCTTC
>NW_027769887.1:0-295 GCF_054177405.1 Leptonychotes weddellii
AAAAAATTCACTTGAGTACCTTTGGCTTGTGCCACTCTAAACTGGCAACAGGAGGGAGTGGAAAAAGAAAATGGGTCATCCAATATTTATAGACAGCAGGATCACTGTTGAAAGTCAATACGACCAAATATTTTGCCATTAAAAAATAAGCAATAAAGCTGTGGTTCTAGAAAGTTTTGGAAAAAACTGTATCTCATCTTGTCTCAACCAGTTGAAGGCAATTGTGAATGGTGAGATTCTTTTGTATATTAATTAAACTTCCTTAATGAAGTTCAGATGTAATCCCTGAGGCTCT
>NW_027769888.1:0-295 GCF_054177405.1 Leptonychotes weddellii
TCAGAAACTTCATTCCCGTGGGGAAAAAATTGCAAGGATTGAAAGTAGCATAGAAATGATCATCTGCATCAAAAAGGTACACACTTATTGTCCCATTGAAAGATAGAACATTTACTACAAACTGCATAGTCAGGTGTGGTTATTCACCTTGGTTAAGAGCAGATGTCTAAATTATCTTGTCATTTGGAATAAGGATAGGCTGTCAAGAGTGCCAAAATCTTCTAGGTCCTTGTCTATGGAATTTTCACTACAATTACTTTCCCCTGATTTCCTCTGAAATTGGGTATTCAATTAA
>NW_027769889.1:0-3846 GCF_054177405.1 Leptonychotes weddellii
CTCCTCCCTCTCCCTCTCCCCCTATCCCTCTCCCACTCCTGGTCTCTCTTTCTCAAATAAATAAATAAAATCTTAAAAAATTGAAACCATTCTAAAAGCACTACATTTTTACTTCTCTCCCCACATTTAGTATATGTATATGATGTCATAATTTACATCGTTTTACTTTCTGTTTCTCTTGACTAATTGTTAGAAAAAGATTTTATTTATTTGAAAGAGAAAGAGAGCAGAGAGTGAGAGCACGAGGGGGTGGAGGGGTAGAGAGAGAGGGAGAAACAGACTCTCCACAGAGCAGAGAGCCTGATTCAAGATTTGATCACAGGACCCCAGGATCATGACCTGAGCCAGGCAGATGCTTAACCAACGGAGCTACCCAGGCATATCACCCACAAAAGCTTTTGAATTCCTAGATCTACAGAACTTGATGGTAACTTGAAGCAGAATTCAGAACATTTTAGACACGTATAATGCTCAATTTGCATCCTTCCTTGGAGTCTAGGTGGACACTTAGTTTCAAAAATAATGCCACTTTCTTAGACACAGGAGTATTTTACTTTCATATATGTAAGGGTACAATTAAGTGTTGGCATTTACAATTGCATTATCTTTAGGAGATTTTAAATGATGTTTTACCATTAACAGCTTGTTTAAAATATCTGCATCCAAGAAACAGCTAAATTCTGTCTGTGAGTCCTTTGGTGGCAGGTGGAGAAAGAGAAGGAGGCAGAGGAGATAATAGCTGATAATGATCTTGAGGAACTTTTCTGTGACCTGGTTGTGTGGAGCTATCCCAGGGATTAGAACAAGATCAATGCCATGGGAAAAAGGACAGGTTGAGAATATCAATCAAAATATGTTATTTTATTTTAAAAATGAGAATTGGTGCATTTTTTTTGTTGTGAATTATACAATGAACAGAGAAATGTGTTTGAAAAAATCCATGTAAAATCTATGAGAAAAGTACAAACTCCTATAAATAGTAATCAGGTAAAAAAAAAAAAAAAAAAAACACAGAACTTTTCCAGGAGGCATTAATCTATTAATGTTCCTTCTTTATCACTTTCTCTTTACTTGAACTAGAAGTTCTCAAAAGGGCACAATCCCTCCCCCTCAAGGGGATGTTTGGCAGTGTATGGAGTCAGTTTTAGTTGTCACTGCAGGGCAAGGTGTAGAGTTGCTACTGATAGTTAGTGGGGAATGGATAGGGAAGCCACTAAACATTCTACAATGCACAGAATAGGTCCCACAACAAAGAATCAATTGACCCAAAATGACAATAGCACTGAGGTTAAGAAACCCTGCCCTATAGGCATCCACTGTTCTGAGTAAGGGAATAGTGGTATAATGGTCATTTTTTAATGCCTTCTTATTAAACAATTATGCCTGGACTCCTATGCATTATAATTTAGTTTTCCCATTTGAACCATTTCTATTAATGGAGTCATATTTTTGCTTTTTATTGTCTTACTATTTTAGTTAAACACTGTGTCTGTTAAAAAACAAGTGTTTTATGTGGTTATGTTTGTCCATTTTCATTGCTAAAAAATATATTCCATTGTATAAATATACAATCACTTATTCATTCAGTCTATATTTTGATGGACACTAGGAATATTATCAGTTTGGGGTTATCATAAACAATATTTTATGGAAATTTGTATAAATGATTCTCATTGCCTCAGGAAAAAAATATTTACCTTCTATATTTAAGATTGCAATTTTAGGGCCATAGAGCACTTCTTAAATTGAATAATGCCAAAACATTTTCTAAAATTAATATAAAAATTAGACTCATTTCAGTACTTTATGAAATTTTCATTTATTTCCTCACCAATATTTTGTGTCCTATGAATATTTAATATGTGGAACTATGTTAGTTATAGAAAGATATCTCACTGTGGTTTTAATATGCATTTTCCTAATTGACAGTGGGTTGAATATTTTCTCATTTGTTTATTAGATATGTGGATTAACTATTTCTTGTAGTGTTTTTTGGTTTTGCCTATTTTTTCTTATATTTTTTCATCAGACATGTTGAAAATACTCTTTTTCATTTTGGGGCTTCTTTTGATCCCCTTTATGATTTCTTTTCATATAGAAATTGCTTATATATAAATATAGTCAAAATCATCCACTTGTTTTAATGTCAGTAGATTTTGTGTCTTTCTTGAAATATTTCCCTTAGAGTATAAAAACAGTGGCTTTACTTTCTAAAAGCTGTATATTCTTTGCTTATATATGGGGCTAAAGTGCACTTAAAGTTGACATTTATGTATGATATGAAAGAAGAATGCATCGATAATTTTCCATATGAATACCTACTTCCCTGATCATCACTTATTGAAATATGTTCTAGGACTGGGGAAAAGATGCAGAGGAGTAGGGAACCCTATTCCAACGGGTCTCCAGAATTGAGTTGGATATCTACCAGACCACTCTGAACACCCACAAAATCAGCCTGAGATGTAAGAAGATAGATCTGGATCTCTACAAACAGAATATTGCAGACAGTGGTTTTGAAGTACAAATCAGGGAGCCATGATTCCATGGGCAGATATCAGAGGATACATGGCAGCAGGAGGGGGCCTGGCTGGGGTGATCCTATGCAACCGGTGAGCAATACCCTCCCATGCTGGAGACAGGGCACAGACTCACAGACCCATAGCAGTGAAAAAAGGACTTTAGGGCATCCACCCTGATGGAAACCAGAACGGCGGGGCCATGTGTGTGAACAGGGGACAGTTGGCAGTTTTAGAAGCACAAAGGGCAGAGACATGCCCCAACCTAGTGGTGAGGACTGTGAGTGCTGCTGCGGGGAGCACAACCCAGGACCCAGCAGTTTATAGCATCATGGGCAGAAATGGAGATAGTGTGGCCTGGAAAGCTCACTGAAGAACAGACTGTGATCTCTCTGCTCTGAGGCAGAAGTTTGGAAACAGTCTCTTCTGCTCTGACTCTTGGAAGAGATGTGGAAAGCCACCAGAGAACAAAAGCCCCCAAAAAACTGGTTCCCACTGATCCCATCGCCTGCCACAGGGGGGCAGGGCAACTCTGCCCAAACAGGGTTGCCTGAATAACAGCACAGCAGGCCCCTCCCCCAGAACAGAGGCTAGGAGAACGAGAAGCCTGCAACCCTAAGGTCCCTAGAAAACAGGTGCATTTTGCTTGGGTTGTGGTCAATAATTTGGACTCTAAACATTCCCTCAACCACCATTCAACAGAATGACTAGGAGGAGGAGCCCCCCAAATAGGAAAGACTCAGAGATTATGATTTATGCCACAGATTTACAACTGGATGCAGATATAACCAAGATGTCGGAGATGGAATTCAGGCTAGCAATTGTGAAAACAATAGCTAGAATGGAGAAATCAATTAATGGCACCATAATGTCTCTAAGGGCAGAAATGAAAGCTGATTTGGCAGAACTTAAAAATACTATCAATGAGATCTAATCTAATCTAGATAATCTAGCAGCTAGGGTAAGTGAGACAGAAAAACAAATTAGTGACCTGGAAGACAATTTAATAGATAAAAAGGGAAAAGAGGAGGCCTGGGAAAAACAACTCAGAATCCATGAAAATAGAATCAGAAAAATAAGTGACACCATGAAATGTTCCAGTGTCAGAATTATTGGAATTCTGGAGAGGGTGGAGAGAGAGAGAGAGGAATAGAAGATATATTTGAGCAAATCGTAGCTGAGAACTTCCCTAATCTGGGGAATGAAACAAACATTTGTGTCCTAGAGGCAGAGACGACCCCTCCCAAGATCAAGGAAAACAGGCCAACACCCTGGCATGTAATAGTAAAACTCACAAATCTTAGAACCAAGGAAACCATCTTTTTTT
>NW_027769890.1:0-295 GCF_054177405.1 Leptonychotes weddellii
AGCCTCGCATCGGGCTCCTTGCTCAGTGGGGAGCCTGCTTCTTTCTCTCCCTCTGTCTGCCACTCCCCTTGCTTGTTCGCTCACATGCTCTCTTTCTCTCTCTCTCTCTGTCAAATAAATAAATAAAATCTTTTTTAAAATTTATTTATTTGAGAGAGAGAAAGCACGAACGGGGAGGAGAGGGAGAAGCAGGCTCCCCAATGAGCAGGGAGCCCAACGCCGGACTCGATCTCAGGACCCTGAGATCACAACCCGAGCCGAAGGTTGACACCCAACCGACTGAGCCACCCAGTGC
>NW_027769891.1:0-295 GCF_054177405.1 Leptonychotes weddellii
TTTTGACCCACTGGTTCCATAGGAGTGTGGTGTTTAGTTCCCATATTTGTGAATTTCCAAACTCCCTTCCAAATTAGAACGAATTTCCGATTTCATTCCATTGTGGTCGGAGAACATATTTTGTACAATTTCAATCTTTTTAAATGTACTGAGATTTGTTTTATGCGGTCTGTTAACATGCAGTCTGTCCTCGATCCCATTTACAATTGCACCCAAAACCATAAGATACCTAGGAATAAATCTAACCAAAGAGACAAAGGATCTGTACTCAGAAAACTATAAAATACTCATGAAA
>NW_027769892.1:0-295 GCF_054177405.1 Leptonychotes weddellii
TCCCAAATTAGAAAATCTTTATTTTTATAGGGTGTGCAAACTGTGTAAAAAAATATAATAGCTCATACATAATAGAGGTTTATTTCTTGCTCATATAAAGTAGAAAGTAGATATTTCTAATTGGTCGGCAGATCCAAGTAAGGATTCAGGTGCCCAGGCTCCTTCCCTCTCCCACCTTCCGTGATTGCCATGCATCAAGCTAGTAGCAGGAGGGAGAGTATGAAGGAGCACGTAGGGAAGGTTTTCGTGAGCTGGACTCACATTCCGACTGCAAGGGCAGCTGAAAGTGTACACA
>NW_027769893.1:0-295 GCF_054177405.1 Leptonychotes weddellii
GTTTTCTACTCTGGTGTGTGAATCGATGCTTTCTGCAAAAGAAGGGTGTGCATGTGTGCGTGTGTGTGCATGTGTGCATGCAAATATGTGCACACGCATGCACATGTGCACAGACCCACAAACAGTTCCACTATATATGTGGACCCAACTGTGCTGTTCATAAATTATTCCTGGGTATTAGACTACTTACATCAGGCAATTGATACCATTTTTGAGGATACCAGCACCTAGTAATTGATAAGTTATACATAATGTTTTGAGTAAATGAACTTACAACTGTAAATATTATGTGCAT
>NW_027769894.1:0-295 GCF_054177405.1 Leptonychotes weddellii
ATTTTTCCCTAGCAACCACTTGTTTTATCTTTAACATTTAGGCCTCAGATCCATCTCAAAATAATTTTTATGCATGGTTTGAGGTAATGGTCAAAGTTTTATCTGTTTTTTATATGAATATTTAATTGAGTACCATTTTTTGGTTGAAGACTCTTTTTTCCTCACTGAATTGTAGTGGGGTTTTTGGTTTTAAATCAAGCCACTGTAGGGACACCAGGGTGGCTCTGTCAGTTAAGCGTCTGCCTTCGGCTCAGGTCATGATCCCAGGTTCCCTGCTCAGTGGGGAATCTGCTTC
>NW_027769895.1:0-295 GCF_054177405.1 Leptonychotes weddellii
GGTGAGTAGGAGGAAGCCTGAAATGGTCAGGGGTAACACCTGACTGGTATTTCTGACCCAGCACCCATGGGGCTTGGGGATCAGTTGGCTGGGGATGAAGGAGAGCAAAGAGGGTTGACTCTGAGTTTCCCAGCTCACGGGATGGCGCAGAGGCTTCTGGGGGAGAGAAGAGGCCCGGGGGGAGGCTGTGAGCTGGAGAAGCACGTGGACAACACCGGCGGGGTGTCCGGGGCCCTGGGGAGGCAGAGAGACAGAGCTCAGTGGGGCTCCGCGAGAGATGCGGAGATTGTTGGAC
>NW_027769896.1:0-295 GCF_054177405.1 Leptonychotes weddellii
GCAAATAAGCTTGGGCCTGACCTTTGGTCT
Source organism: Leptonychotes weddellii (assembly GCF_054177405.1). Taxonomy (NCBI): domain Eukaryota; kingdom Metazoa; phylum Chordata; class Mammalia; order Carnivora; family Phocidae; genus Leptonychotes; species Leptonychotes weddellii. Next base: position 31 of record NW_027769896.1, read on the forward strand.
TGCCTGATGGCTGAGCTGGTCCACTTGGATGAGCAACTCCCTGCCAGGGCCTGGTGGTCAGGGAAGGCAAGCAGGAAGCCAGGCCACGTCCCTGACGGTCAGTCCCGTTGTCTGTCTCCCCATCTACCTCCTTTGTCCTCACTGTGCTCTGTGCATGTAAAAAGTGCTGTACCGGCCTTCGTGCCGATTCACAGCATGATCCTTGTTCCCTCCAAAGAAGCTAAGCACGTGGCATAATGGTCTTTCTTTATTAACTTGCTCTTTG
>NW_027769897.1:0-295 GCF_054177405.1 Leptonychotes weddellii
AAAATCTATCTGTCTCTGTCCCTTCCTCTCTCTCTTTCCAGGTGATGGGCCTTGCTGGGAAAAGCACCTGTCCAGAAATCAGGCATTCATGGGTTCCTGTTCTAGATCTGACTGAAATAAGCAGGAAGACCTTGGCTGAACCTCTTTACCTCTGTGGATCTCCATTCTCCGTCTCCCAAATAAAGACGCTGTAGTGAAATCTCAAGTCCCACTTCACATTATTCTCCATAATCTGTAATGATTGTCTAAATACCATAAGAGAATAAAGGATGAAGTAGAACACCCAAAACCCATC
>NW_027769898.1:0-295 GCF_054177405.1 Leptonychotes weddellii
GCCCAAGATGCCCAAGATGCCCGCGTCCTAATCCCAGAAGCTGCGAATGTGCTCTTATGTGGGCCCAGAGGATTTGCAGGTGTGATTAATCTGAGACTCACGCGGTGGAGAGTTCTGGATTAAACAGGTGAATCCACTGTAATCACTAGCGTCCTTTAAGAGGGAGGCAGGCAGCTCAGACCCTGAGGAGGTTTTGGGATCCTGGAGGTTGGGGGTCTGGGCGTCTCTAGCAGCTGAGAAGGTGGGGAAACCAGCCTCTCCCGTGAAGCCAGGGGAGGAACACGGGCCTTGATTT
>NW_027769899.1:0-295 GCF_054177405.1 Leptonychotes weddellii
GGTGAAGGCGATGGACTAGAACTCCACTGGGGTCTCCCCGCGCAGGTTCGAATCCTGCCGACTACGCGGCTCCCCTCTTTGGGGACACCACCTCCGCTCTCAGCGCCGGGCCTCACCCTTCCCCGCCCGGCTCTTCAGAGCGCGCCCCAGAGCCTCCGCGCGTCCACCCTGCTTTTCCAATAGTCTTTTCACGAGCCCCTCCACCACCGTCCCCAAAGGGTTTCCTTTTACGCGACGAAGAGCCCGCGCTTTGTGTTGCTTTCCTCTTTGCTGCCATCAAGAGCCTGCTCGCCAG
>NW_027769900.1:0-3846 GCF_054177405.1 Leptonychotes weddellii
TCATCTAGAACTAATGATGTAATGTATGGGGATTAACATAAGAATAAAAAAATAAATAAATAAATAAATAAATAAATAAAAAGGTCAGGGGTGGGGCACTTGGGTGGCTCAGTCCTTAAGTGTCTGCCTTCAGCTCAGGTCATGATCCCAGGGTACTGGGATCGAGCCCTGCGTCTGGCTCCCTGCTCAGCATGAAGTCTGCTTCTCCCACTCCCACTCCCCCTGCTTGTGTTCCCTCTCTCTCTCTCTGTCTCTCTCTCTGTCAAATAAATAAATTCGTTTTTTAAAAAAATGGTCAGGGGATGCCTAGGTGGCTCAGTGGGTTAAGCATCTGCCTTTGGCTCAGGTAATGATCCCAGGGTCCTGGGATTGAGTCCTACATTGGGCTCCTTGATCAGCAGGGAGCCTGCTTCTCCCTCTGCCTGCCACTACTCCTGCTTGTGCTCTCTCACTCTCTGACAAATAAATGAATAAAATCTTTATAAAAAATGGTCAAGGTATGGGAGGGGGGAATGGAGAAATTGTTCCAGATTGAAGGAATGAGATATTACAACTGATTGCAACACATGGTCAAAACTTTCTTTTGCTATAAGGGGCAGTAATGGAACAAATGGCAAATTCAAATTAAGATACATGAATTATATGGGGGAGGAGCAAGATGGTGGAGGAGTAGGAGACCTGGATTTCATCTGGTCCCAGGAATTCAGCTGGATAGGGATCAAACCATTCTGAACACCTACGAACTCAAGGAGTTCTAGGAGATCGAAGCAAAGAATCAACTCTCTGAACAGAAAAGAAACCACTTTCTGGAAGGTAGGACATGTGGAGAAGTGAATCCGAGGCGATATTCGGGAGGATAGACAGCGGGGGAGGGGGCCTCTGACCGCCGCTTCTGGCAAGTGATAGAGCCAAGGAGCACAAAATCAGAACTTTTAGAAGTCAGCTCCATTGAGGGACGTCATTCCAGTGGCTAAGCGGGGGGCAGAAACCTCGTGGGACAGTGTGGTCTCAGGACCCTCAGGGTAACAGAAAGATCAGGGGTGCCTGAGTGCAGCAGAGCTCCCAGGTATCAGAGCGGGGAAGCCGGCTGCACAGATGGAGCTGAGGAGTGGGCTCTCAGCTCGGGGTTGCAATAAACCATGATCTGCGGCACAGTCAGGCCACTGCTCATCCAGCAGGGACCCAACAAGCGGCAGATCTGGGGAGACTCACCTTCTCCCCCGGGAGGAGCGGCGTGGGAGTGCACCGCAGGGATCTGCTGGGTTTGGAGACTCCACACGGGGTTGGGTGCCAGAGATAGAAACGCTCAGTCACAGGCCAGGTGAGCACAGAGTGCGGCCGGAGACCGGGGAGACAGGAGTGATTGACTGCTTTTCTCTGGGGGCTCACTGAGGACTGGGGCCCTGAGTTCTCAGCTCCTCCGGGGCGGAGATTGGGAGGCTGCCATTTTCACTCTCATCCTCCAAAGCTGTACGGAAAGCTCGCAGGGAACAAAAACTCCTGAGAGCTAAACCCGAGCGATTACTTAGCCCAAACCAGGCAAGGATGGGGCAATTCCGCCTCCGGCAAAGACATTTGGGAACCACAGCAACAGGCCCCTCCCCCAGAAGATCAGTGAGAACAGTCAGCCAAGACCAAGTTTACCAATCAATGAGAAGGGCAGAACTCCAGCGCTAGGAGAATACTGAACATAGAATCCATGTTATTTTTCCCCCTGATTCTTTAGTCTTTCAAAGTTCATTTTTTTTAACTGACTTTTTTTTTTTAATTTTTCTTTTTCCCTTTTTCAACCAACTCTTATCAATCCCTTTTTTAAAAATCTTTTTTATTTTACATTTTTAGAGTTATATTCTATCTCTTCATAGTAGTTAACCTTATTTTTGGTATATATATAAGTTGTTCTCTAAAATTTTGGGATACAGTTTCTTGTAACAGACCAAAATATATCCTCAATCTCTAGTGTATGGCTTTGTTCTAGTCTCCTGCCTGATCACATTCTCTCCCCCTTTTTTTTTTAATCCTCTTCTTTCTTTTATTTTTTTTTTAAAGATTTTATTTATTTGACAGAAAGAGACACAGTGAGAGAGGGAACACAAGCAGGGGGAGTGGGAGAGGGAGAAACAGGCTTCCCGCCAAGCAGGAAACCTAATGCGGGGCTCAATCCCAGGACCCTGGGATCATGACCGGAGCCGAAGGCAGCCACTTAACGACTGAGCCACCCAGGCGCCCCATTCTTTCTTTTTTCAACCAACTTCTTATCTTATCAATTCCTTTTATAAAATATTTTATAATTTTCATCTTTACAGTCATATTCCATCCCTTCATTGTATTTACCCTTATTTTTATACATATATAAGTTTTACTTTCTTTAAAATTTTGGGAGGCACTTTCTTCTAACAGACCAAATTATGCTCAAAATCTAGAGTGTGGCACTGATCTATGCACCAGCCTGACCACATTTTATCATATTCTGTTTTTTGTTGTTGTTGTTGTTTGTTTGTTTGTTTCTTTTAACTTTTTCTTTTCTTTTTTTTCTTTCTTTCCCTTTCTTTTTCCACAGTTTCAGGTCTCTTCTGATTTGTTTAGTGCATATTTTTCTGGGTTCATTGTTACCCTGTTAGCATTTTGTTCTCTCATTCATCTATTCTCCTCTGGACAAAATGACAAGATGGAAAAAATCATTTCCAAAAAAAGAACAAGAGGCAGTACCAACTGCCAGGCATCTAATCAATACAGACATTAGTAAGATGTTGGAACGAGAGTTCAGAATAATGATTTTAAAGATACTAGATGGGCTTGAAAAAAGCATGGAAGATATTAGAGAACTCCTTTCTGGAGAAATAAAAGAACTAAAATCTAACCAAGTCAAAATCAAAAAGGCTATTAATAAGGTGCAATAAAAAATGGGGGCGCTAACTGCTAGGATACATGAGGCAGAAGAGAGAATTAATGATATAGAAGACCAAATGATGGAGAATAAACAAGCTGACAAAAAGAGAGAAAACAACTACTGGATCACGAGGGCAGAATTTGAGAGATAAGTGATACCATAAGATGAAACAACATTAGAATAATTGGGATCCCAGAAGAAGAAGAAAGAGAGAGAGGGGCAGAAGGTATATTGGAGCAAATTATAGCAGAGAACTTCCCTAATTTCGGGAAGGAAACAGACATCAAAATCTAAGAGGCACAGAGAACCCCCCTCAAAACCAATAAAAAAAAGGTCAACACCCCAACATCTAATAGTAAAACTTACAAGTCTCAGAGACAAAGAGAAAATCCTGAAAGCAGCTTGGGAGGAGAGATATGTAACCTACAATGGTAGAAATATTGGATTGGCAACAGACCTATCCACAGAGACCTGGCAGGCCAGAAAGGACAGGCATGATCTATTCAGAGCACTAAATGAGAAAAATATGCAACCAAGAATACTATATCCAGCTAGGCTGTCATTAAAAATACAAGGAGACATAAAAAGCTTTCAGGACAAACAAAAAATAAAGGAATTTGCAAACACAAAACCAGCCCTACAAGAAATATTGAAAGGGGTCCTCTAAGCAAAGAGAGAGCCTAAAAGTAACATAGACCAGAAATGAACACAGACAATATACAGTAACAGTCACTTTACAGGCAATAATTGTATATATAATTATTGTATAATTATATATCGTATATTGTATAATTGTATATTGTATAATTATATATTGTAAAAATTGTATATATAATTGTAATATAATAAATTCATATCTTTCAATAGTTACCCTGAATGTAAATGGGCTAAATGCCCCAATCAAAAGACACAGGCTATCAGATTGGATTAAAAAACAAGACCCATTGATATGCTGC